>NC_142201.1:59152500-59452500 GCF_049639895.1 Pseudopodoces humilis | reverse complement strand
TGGGAAATAAACACGTACATTTCTTAAAGAAAAAGCAGACAGCCTTTTCTGAGTACTGCTTCCAATTATCTTCTCCATTTGCTACTGATCATTTCTTGGAGAGCCAATTCTGGCCAGGGTCTGAATGACACCTGCTATTTTTCTCTCCTTCTTTCAACTCCATGCCTGACCTAACATGACATCAGTTTGTCCAAAAGGTGGCACTGCATCTTTGAGCATTTTTTTGACTAAAATTGCTCTGGTGCAGAAGAGGTCTTCCGTATAAATAAGTAGAGCTGCTTTGCAGATGTGCTAAATATTTTCCACTAGCTTTCCAACCATGGGTGCTTCCTAAAGTGTGTCCTTAAAGTTTTTAATAATTTAAAGCTTTGATAAAAACAAAAGCTTGACCTTGAGTTTTCTGACATCTAATTTTAAAGCTGTGGCTAAAAGCAAGCTCTCCAGCTGAGCACATCAGAGTAAGAGATAGCTCCTCTTTGTGAGGCTCTTTAGGGAGAGTTGTGATTCTGAGCTTCCAGAAAAGCCTGATATCTTCCACCAGTACAAGGAAATTGTTGTACTTTTTGATCACTTGCTCTCTCCCTCTCAAATTTTTTTGTCATGCAAAAAATACAGTTTTAATATAAAAGGTAAAAACTCTTAAGAAAACCTCTTTCTCAAATCAGCAGGCACAAGTCACACTCACAGTTTTTCAGGCCCTGGATGGTCTTGAGAGCATACAGTTTGATAAAGAAAATATAAAACTGTTCTGTCCACAAAACTCCCCACAAAGCAACTGGACTCACATCATGATGTCCCAAATTAGCTCCTCTGCTGGGCTGCAGTCTCTTTCTCACAGTTGTCTGGTACCACGCAGATGTTAGGACCACCACTAATCCATCTCCCTGATTTTTGTCAGCTTTCCCAAAGGGCTTTTTTGACCTCTCCTTCCTTGCCTCTTGTGTTTCTGGGTCTTGCTGAGCCCTGGAACTTGTTTTCTGATTCCCAAAGGTGCTGCAGAGATGCCAGACTCCCACCCTTACTGCCTTCTCCTCTCAAGTCCATCTCTATTCCCTTTTTTATCTTCCTTGTCTTTGGAAATCCAATTACTTGTCCCTTTTCTATCTTCTGATGAGTTTGACTTCTTTTTTCATGAATTCCCATCCCCTCTTTCGTTTTCCTTCCTTGGGAGACCAGACTTCAGTTTTGATGTTGACAGTCAGCCTAGCTCTAGTCTTTCACTCCTTGAATTAAAATTCCTGGATTGCTGGCAGCTTTCAACTTTCCTGTTGATTACTAGAGTTCTTCTCTACAATTTCTACTCAGTCTTTTCACACCCTTCAGTCACTTCCTGCTTTTCTTCTCTATGATCTAGTCTTTCCTGTGTTTTACAAACCCTCTGATAAATTTCAGTCTCCTAGCACATCCTTTAACCTGTCTTTTCCTCTCCCAAACAGCATTCCATCCCACTTCCCCTAATTCCTTTCCTGTGATGTTTTTCATTGATTTACGTCTGACTGTAATCAGCAGGCATCCTTCAAAATTTTAACTTCTCTTTTCTGGCCTGGTTGCTATAGTTGTGTTGCCTTGATTTTTACACTTAGAACCCAGTAGAGAAAGAAACCCCATGCAGGAAGAGGTGCTCTGCAATTGGGAAGGAAAATAATCACCTGAAAAGATTGAAGAAGCTCCATTTCTATGTCTGAGGTTGATCAATGCCACAAAGTCTTAATGAGAATTTACCATCAGACCCTTAACTTTTAAAAACTGCACACCGTTATATATGCTGGTGTGTAAGATGTGCTTCAATGGCACTTATGAGTGATAGAACAGATGTTGTAGATATCCGTGGCTTTTTGAATGTTTTGTAATGATCTCAGGCTTTTTTTCAGAGTGGCCAAACGAATAACGTAAAGTGCCATGATGATGCGAACTGCCTAACTACTTACATAGATGTGGGAGCTATCCATGGGGTAATTAGCAGACATTACCAATGAAAGCTTTATTCTTAAGAATCTATTGTAGCCAGAAAGTCTTTTTTCAAGTTTTTTTCCCATTAATCCAATCATCTTCATGTTTAATTCACTTGTTCTCCAGTGAGAGCTAACTGTACTGCATAAAAATATCTTTTGCAGTAAAATGCATCTTTAACAACTTGGACAGGATGCAAAACCAGATTCCCACCAGAAAAGATTTTCTATCTCCAAGCATATTGCAGCCAGTTTCCTTCTTAATTAATGTCATATCCACCCCCAAATTCCATTTCAGTTCCCAAATGAAAATTGATGAGGCAGTCAACCACAAATAAGCACAATATACCACCAATAGTTCAGTCAATGCCATTTCCAGCGTAGCGTGTTGCTAATGCTCAACCAGCTTTTATGGTTTCATGTCCCTTGGACATTCCCTGCATCTACCATACTTCTATATACTTCTATATAACTTCTGTTATACTCACAGAGGTTTTTTTTTTTAACATGAAGTTTGATCAAAGAGTCAGCTGTGTAGATGTCACAGTGAAACAGGATGGGTAAAGCTCCTCTTTTCTGAGGAGCAGAGGCAGGGCCTGAGTGGAAGCATTCTTGAATGGGAGACAACAGGGTTTGGAGCAAAGTGGGGGTGTGTGGACCACAAAAGCTCCACTGAACCGTTTGCAGTACCATTCCCATGGCATGGTATGCAACTGCAAGGCGACAAAACTGCAAACAGCCCTGCAGAAGAGGACTTAAAATGGCTTTTCCCAAGGTGAATATGCTTTTCCATGGCTTTTCCCTGGTCAGCTGTGGTATGGATTTGTCTCATCCCAGTGCTACCAGTCAGTGCAATCAATGCTGATGATAGTGCCAGTATTTGTAATGTGTTCAGCTTCCCTGAAAATGAAATTATGGCTTGGTCTTGTTGGCCTCCTTGTCAGAATCTTCTTGAGAACTGATATCAGGGAATTAAGTGAAAATTAATGTTCAAATGTGATAGCTATCATCTTCCAAAGCATGTAGAAAGCTTACATCACTACAGTGCAATCATTCTCCTTCCTCAGCAAAACCTGCATGAAATTCCATACTGCCTTCTAGGAAAGCAAGTGTGTTTAGCGAAGGAACTCACCAAAGTCTTTGAGTTTTGAACAAGAGGACTCTCCACATTCCTACAAATGAAAAATTCGTATACTCTGGTTTAGAGTAGCCCCATGTTTACTCACCTTGCCTCTATACAGAAAATTAGAGAGGAAATCCTGAAGGGTATGTTTTTTCAGTTCAGAGGATATTTAGAAAAGAAATCATTTTATTTTGAGGTTCCAAAACACTGAGAAGAAAGTGGCAAAACTAGGGATTGGCAATAGCCTTTTAAAGTAGCTGTAACAGCTATGGACATGTTATCTTCTGCTGGGGTTTATCCATGAAGCACAGCTGTTGGTTGTTAAAAAAAAATCTTTTCATGTAGAGAAAAATGCTCTGGCTCTAATGTTTCTAAATCTATTTGCCTAGGTCTAGTAAAGTTTATTTTAAAGGGCAAGTTTTTCTTTAGGAATTTCTCAGTAAATAACATATTATGCATATCTCAGTGGAGGTATTCTCAAAGCTGCTACAAAAGCTACTTTGAAATGCTCCAGAAATTGGAGGAGTCCCAGCCAAGGGAACTACACAACAGAAAAACTGCCTTAAAGTTTAATTCTAGCTGTAGCCAAACAGATTAATGAAATAACCAGATTAATAAAAACGGTAATAGGGGCAATTAGTGTGGTGGAGCTAGAAGACCCCATACTCCCCACAGACCTCCTTTTTCTATGTCCAAGTGATAACAACTCCCTTGAAAAAGGGCAGTCAGTTAATTTGTTCCACAACCTGTTATTATAACTACTACTACAGCTATGGCTGCTTCTATTGCAACTACTGCTGTTGCTACACCACAAATAAATGTGGAGCTCGTAATGGACACGACCTAAATCTCTCAGGATTTATGCTTCATGCACAGCACATGGCAGGTTTTATGCTCCTCAGCAGCCTTAAGCCTGACCCAGAGGAAAGAGAATACCAGCAGCCTCTGTCCCCTTCCAGCCCTTTGCACACCTTCAGGCTCTCCACAGAACAGGAAGATAATGTCACTAGTGATCTTTCTTTCTCATCATTAATATTACTAATGCCATCTGTCAGAGGGCACTGCCCAGGGACACCAGCCAAGCCAGGGTAACAGTGTGCTGAACAAGCACATACTAGCAAATGTATTATCATCCCGAAGGAAATAAAATTCTAGAAATATGAATTAGCTGTCTTTTTTGTAGAGCTGGGAAGTTAGACTGAATGCCTTGCTCTAAAGAAAGCCTTGAGCCACATTCTTCACAGATTCTACCCTAACATATAGCTAAAATTGAAATTCAGCTAGCCATTTACAGCAGGTGGCCACTATACATGGAACAAAACCATCATCAACTACAGCAAGAACTGGATACAACCCATAGATTGTGAAAGAACAACCTCATTTCATTACATTTGCACTTCATTTTCATTCAGATGGAAAACAACTTTCATAAAGTTTGCAAGGCTGCTCAGGCCATCTGCCATTCATGTAATGATGTCTGGTCCTGTAGTGTTTCTACTGATTGACTATTCATCTTTTAGTGATCAGATTTCCAGCTAATAAGAATTTACCCTATGGACTGTTTACATGTGTTAAGCTCTAGTTTAAAAAAAAAAAAAATCAATTGAATAGGTATATCAACCACTACTTAAAGACGCATTGCTTCTGTGTGTTGTCTTTCGGTCAATTATATTTGCAGTCCCCTAGTTTTCTAGAAATCAGCATTCATTCTTATCCCTGCATTTCCATTTTTATTCATTCTAGTTTACAGAAGCAAAACTTTGCCTGGTGGAAAACCACAGTGTCTGTTTTCCAGATACTTAGGGGACATGCCCTATTTTCATGGAAGGGAGGAATTTCCAGGCCCTCATACATTGTGAGTAGATGAGTCATGCCACAGCTACAGGTTCTCAGTATATTTTCCCTGGTGGGCAAATAAACTATTCAGACCATTACGGTTCCAGGAGTTTCTCCTCTAGGGACAAGGCAAATCTTGCCTTCAGCAAAAGTTGATTTCAGTCAGGCTTCAATGTATGGATCACAGAGTTAAACTGCAGAGTCCTGGAGACCAGAAGACAGTTTCCCCACCTCTCCAGTTCATTGTATTCAGGCTCCACTAACACCTACAGCTTCACAATTTATTTCACTGTGTATAAAAAATTAACAGCACTGACAAAATAAAACTTGGCTGTATGTTCTCCTTGCCTATAGAGATTTTTGGCTGCTAAAAAACAAATAAATGTTGTAGCTTGGGAAAGCTAAATTCTCCATGTTATTGCCGCCACACTGTCTAGACTGCCTAAAAAGAAATTGTTTTGGAATGGCCTCATATTCTTTTTAACATTGACTATTTGTTTCAGTGGTGACTTTGTTGGTAGATTTTGCCAGTGTTATACTTGTTTCAGATTTGGGGAGTTTCTTGAGGGGTGAAAAAGACTCCAGGTTTCCCTTCTGGAAGAATTACTTTATAAATATTAGTCTTCTCAGTTCAGTAAAACCCAGAGTATGAAAAAGTTTTGAATGATTTCTGCCTAAACAATACAATAAGATGCCAGCTCTAAGCAACAGCATCAGGAATGACAAGTGATTATTTAATATTCAGGGCTTGACCTGTCTAGTCCTCCATATACACAAGTCAATGTGAATTCTGTGCATGGAGGATTTAAAGAATCAGGAGTTTGTAGAGCACTAAAAAGCCAGTGCTCATTTTTTAAATGTCACTACACATCTAGTCATCAACACAGTAATACAGCACTGCTTAGGCCATTGTGTTTCTCTTGATTTAGTGCTAAATGTCATGTTTTTCCTGAAGAGCAACTGCCCTCTGATGTGTGAGAAGTCTGGCATTCATTCTGCAAGGGGCAAAGTGCTCTGAGCTTCTAATCATCTGCTCAAGCCTACGTCCTCCTGCAGCAGGCTTCAGGAAAGGCATCCTTTTGCTGCCACTTGTACCATATTAGAGAGGGAGGTGGAACCACAGAAATCCATAGTAACCCACACTTCCCCCTTGGAGTTTGCATATACACTATGTTTGTACATCAAGATTATGCATTTAACAGTTGTTTAGTTCCAGATTAATCCAGACAGTATCCTGTTCTATAAGGACTGCAGTCAGGGGTCAGGTGTTTGTTTTATTTGCCCTGAGGATACGTCACTGTAACTGGTGATCACAGTTACCTCTGCTTTTTTTACTCTCTCCTGCCCTTATGTTCCTCCACTGAAGACACTTGACAGAAACACAGCAGCTTGAGGACAGCACATGCAGGTTCCAGTCTTCACCACAATCTTCTCAACACTTCCTCAAAAGGCCCAAATAAACATGCAACACATTTTCCAAGGCACCTAAAATTCAGTTTTTGCATGTGATCTGCACTTCTATGATCTCTCCTAGCTGAGAGTAACCACATATATTTGAAATCATGTTCTGAAGAAAAGGAAAACAACTCTTCCATCCCACAGCAGAGGCAAGAGTGGGACCTCCACAGAAGTCAGATGTGCAAAATTGATTCCTAGGGATGATTTTACCTTAACAGCTTCAGACTGTAATAGGGAAAACATCCTAAGCTGTTCTGTGACAAAAAACATTCTACTCTCCAGCAGGACATTTGAGAAAAAAACAAGGACATTTGAGAAAAATAACATTCCACTAAGTCAGGAGGAGTGAGCACAGTCATAGAAATCTGGATTGGAAGGACATTCAGAAGCTACCTTAGTCTGTCCACATAGCCTGAGGAAGGGTCATTTGTACCTCCTGCTAGTGTAATTGCTACTGATCCTCCTTGATGGACACTGCCATTTCTCCATAGGCAATCTGTGCAAGTGCTTCCCCATGCATAGAATTAGGAGACTTTCCTGTTGTTCTTGGTTGTGCTATCCATTATGGGAAGAAGAAACAGATTATTCTCTTCTCTCTAAAAATGTTTGTGGTCTGTTGTCATGTCCCCAGTCAGTTTTTAAGTTAAACAATCTCAAGTCCTCTAATCTTTCCCAAGAGGTCATATTTTCAACATCACTTTCTTCTAGATTGTCTCTTGTTTCTCTTTCTAATACCCAGAATAAAATAGACAGCTTCAGCTGAGTTCAGCTTCAGCTGAGTTCTTACAAAAAGTGGAACAAAACAGTATGCCTTGGAAGCTGTTCCTCCACATGTAAAATCTGATCTGATGGCTCCCATTTTTTAGTGGAAACTATGTTTCTGTTTATGATGCCCAGCAGTATACATGTGCATTAGTATTTCAGTTATAAGGATATTTTGAAGTGCTTGACTTTATCCCCACATAACATGGTTATTTTGCATTACAGAGCAGTCTTGAGGTGCATGACCCACTTTCCTCTGGGATGAAACCAAACCAGAAGATGCTCCTCAAGAATGCAGTTACTGAGCATTTTCTGCTAATGGACAGTCAAGTGTAAGATGGACAGTCATGCAGATTTTTTAATGAGAAAGTTGTATGAGACATTGTTCAGATTAAAAAAATGCAAATCAACTGCTTCAACCCTAACTATAAGATCTTGGTATAGACAGAAGCTAAATTGGTATAATGCAATTGAGTTTTGATGAATCCCAGTGGACTATTATTTATCTTCTTGTTACTCTTCAGGTAACCCTTCATGTCCTTGTACATAATACGTTTATTTGTTCTGAATTTTTTCCAGAAACTGATGTTGACTGATCTTTTCCCTGCTTAAGAAGAATAACTACGATTGTCTTTTTTTCCTGTCTTCTGTACCTTATTTGATCTTTATCATTCTCAAAGGCTTCATTTTGCACTACCAAATAGAACAGACTGAGGAACACACTCTGGTCCTGAGGCCAAGTGGCACGGCACAATTCATCCCCACATAAAAAACCTTTCCCCTCGCTTGTCAGGAAGGCATGCACACATTCAAGCTGTCCCTCACCCCATCTGTGTCCAGTAAAAGTCTGGGAAAGTAATAGAACAAAAAGACAAAAATATGCCAAAGACATTTTAGCAATACATAGTTTGGGTGGTCCTAGGACAGCATGTTAGCCTATAACCTGTCTCTGCTCTATTTGTCATTACAGGGGTAGCCAGAACATGATCATTAAACCATTTGAGATGGCCTAAATCAATTTCATTGTCATGATGTTGAAAATGATGCTCAGCTCAGTGCTTATGATGCAAGGTCATTTTATGCCCCTAAGTACAGTAACAGTATGGGAAATGGGAGAAGTCTTTTCAAACCTGTGGAGAGAAAAAATTGCCTGTATGTGCCAATTTAGTTTAGAAATCTAACTTATTCCTTGCTCTGCACCCACCCTATATAATGAATGTTTCCTTTGTTTTCATTATATCAAATTTTCTTTCCTTTAGTTGCTTACTTACTTGCCCTCATTTTCAAATGACCTTGTTATTGTGATTCTGTAATATTCTCTACTTCCCATTTCAACCTGGGGCTTCTTTTTAGTCGTCATATAATTACATTATGCAAGAATCATTATTTGGTCCTGTCTTAAAGACAGAACCCCTAGCTGCTACATAATGCATGTACAGATTCAATGCATTTCTAATGCTGAGAATTTCTCTTCTTTCCCATTGTTCATATAACCAGAAATATTTTGTAGAAAAACTAAAAATAAATCTTCACGCAATAGAATATGGTTTGTAATGTCACTTGATATGGGCATTATCTCAGATTTAGCTCAGCTCATTCTATATGGGAGATGGAGTGAGATTCAGCTCTAATTTAATATCTCTGAGATTGATCTGAGCTGTTTGCAGTCTCAGTCACACGTAATAAGGTGAAGGTACAGTGTCTGACTGACTGAACATTTGTGCTGTGCTTATCACAGTAATGTCTCTAAGCTGCTTTGAAAAAAAAAAAAAGACTCTGAAAAGGCAGGAAAAATTAATAATGACCTTCCAATATCATTAACCTAACCTGATTCCATTGTGCTTGACACCATTTGTTTTCATTTCTTTAATGGTGTACCTCCCCATTCTGCAATCCTGAAAAGAGTAAGATCTTTTCCAAGGTTGAATGGGAAGATATGTCAGATGCCCTCTGAAAGAGTCATGCCTCCTGATGGAGATTGGAGCTTGGAGGGGTTGTAAGGCTCATGTGGCTGCACTATATGTTTTGGGACTGAAAGGGAAAACACCACAGGAAGAATTGCTAACAGAAGCAGAAGGGAAAGATGGATGGAACCTACAACTGCAGCACTAAATCTCTCCCTTGTGAATTCTTATCAAAGATAATTCAAAATTAGTAACTTCTGAAATATCTAGGCTACACAATTCAGCCTAATGCTGTGGTCCCTGAATTAGCTCTAGAAGAGGTATAATTACATTGCCCTGTCAGTCAGCCCAAGCTCCTTATTCTTCTTCAGAGGCAGTTCTAATTACTCTGGGCACAGCATCAGCCTAATGCAGCCACAGCTCTGCTGGGACTGAGCCAGGATGTGTGCTGATGCTGGTCACTGTGACCAAGCCTGCTCAGTGGTGGCTCAGAATTGTCCTCCCAAGGCCTTGTGACACATTTCAGGTGTGTTTTATAGCCAGTCTGTCAAAATAGACCCCACACAGAGATGAACTAACTGTATGGCTGGGTTAAGGAAGCCATAACCAGAGAATGTGTGGTTTCTCCTTCATACCCTTGCTGCACAGCAAGAAACAGCACCAGGTGTCAGACTAAACCTGTTGGCCTCATACAGTCATAGAGGCATAGAATTGTGAGGGTTGGAAGGGACCTGCTCAGCAACGAGCAGGGACATCCTCAACTAGACCAGGTTGCTCAGACCCTCATCCAATATGAGCCTGAGAGAGTTTCAGAGGAAAGAAAGCAGCCCTAAGAGACTAAAAATTAATTTAGGAAGTATCCTAAGCTAGCTTTTACTTAATACTTTTACTTAATAGTTATTTAAATACTGCTTTTTCTTGTTGCAACCCAGCATGAGATAAACACTGGAGATGAGTCAAACAGAATGCCAGCTTCATTTTTAAGATGTCTCCCAAAATAGTCTTCTATACTGAGAGGACTGTTGGGTTTGTTTGTTTTTTTTTCTGTTATTTTGAAATTTAAGCTTGTTACCTCTGCTTATTTTCACTGTAACTTAATCAGTACATAAAAAACTGTTTGGATTCCCAGATGCAGATTATGGAACTTTTATTTCTAATGAAGAAGGCTACTAGGTCTATCAGCACCCTTGGTGGTTACAAGCTGGTGTGACACTAGTGCTGCCTCATTTAAGCGGGGTGCTGTGGGCCACTTTCAGTATCATCAGAACCTGCAGGGTTTACAAAGGCTAACCCAATGAACACAGTAGACGTTTTTCATGACTTCAAGCAGCCACTGAGCCAGGCTGGTAAATGACACACAGTAGCCTGACTTATTGTGACTTTTTTTCCCATCAGTGAAATAAGAAGTTGGACCCTGGCATCTCTGGGCTTGGAGGCAGGTAAGGTTGCTCGCCCTACTTTTGTTGTCCCACACAGAGTAAGGCAGAATAAACACTAATTAAACTTTGCACTATACCAAGGTTGTACCAATAACACTCTTTTGGAGAGCTGCCTACCCAGCGAGACCAGCCTGGATATCCTGCTGCTGCTTGTATGCTCAGCAGTACCAGCAGTATCACCAAGGACACTGGTGACTGCCTTTCAGCAGCATGGTTTGGATCTATTACACCTTTATTTCAGCAGGAGACTCAAAGAAATCAAGAGGATCAAGGGTGAAGAAAGCATTCTAGCATGATAACCTAAGAATCTAATCTATCATGCACAAGTTCTTAATTCTAAGTATCTCATCCCTTCCTTAGATTCTGCTCAGGCACATTATTTAAAACAGAAAAAAATCTGAAGATAGCTTCATGATATCTTCAGGACAAGGTCTGTTTGTTCACTTCTATCTGGACAATATTTGGCACAACAGAACTCTTAGTCCAAGACATTTGGGCACCTGAGAATGCAGAAGACTGATGGAATTTAAGAGATGGAGTGTCTGAAGCCAATCCACAGTTCTTCATTCTCCATCAAATCTGGTAAATCATGCTGAACTTGGTGGAAAGTCCTCTTGGGGAATCCTGACTCATTTGAGTGACTATGGTGCTCTCCATCAAGCCATGACATGTTTATGGGCTAAACGAACTTCTCTGCAGCAGTCGTGCTGTGTTTTCCATTCCATAAAACGCAGTGTGCAATTTACTGTTCTCTCTTCTCCTTTCCAATTTTTGTAATCTAGAAGAACAGTAAGCACATATATTGCCTTTATGAGGGAAAGTTTTGAGAACCTGGCGACTTGCCTCGCCTTCTCACTGCTTTGTGTTGGGAATCAGGCAGGATATTTTGCTGCAGCGAAAGAGTGAGTAGAGTTCTGTCCCTCTGAAATCAGCTGCAGAAGAGTACAGGACAGAGCCAACAGCTTGAGGTCTTTGGGAGAGACAGGGGATAATAAATCACCTCATTACTTCTTGTTTCTCATTACAGCCAGTATCAGGAGGAATGTGTCTAATCTTACTGTGTGGTGCTGCTTTGGCATGGGTGAGAGAAGGGTAAATAATGTTTAGAGCTCATTCTGTCAGCCCTACTCTTAGTATCTCCTACCTAGAACAGATTCTGACATTTTTGTGGCACTGGGGTGAGAGTGTGGATTCTGGATGAATTTCAAAGGAACAAAGAATAGAAATAATGCCTCACAATTTGGGGGTTGGCCCATGTATGTGTGACAAAAGACACCCTGGGACTGCCTAACTAGGAAAAAAATTATTTTGCATATCTGCTAGAGCTCTGAATCTCTTGGTTGTGCCTCCAACACAAGCTTATCTATTCTCCCCCTTGACACAGGAAGCTCTGTGATTGGATTTTAGTAAAGTGGATGATTATTTTTGATTTATGTGTGTCTCTCCTTCCTCAGCTCTCCCAGACAAGCCCTTTTACCTCTCAACCACTTTCTAGCGCTCCTTTCTTTCAGTGTGGTTCCTGCACTCAGTGTAAACAGGCAAGAGCAGACAAGGGACCTTTCCTTGGTGCTTGATGTACCACAGCCACCCCTGCAGTGAGAAGACCTGGAAGAGTCAAAGTGCTCATGGGCAGAGTGGTAAGAATACTTCTGGGAAGGACTCCTGTTTACCTGCTTGTTTTCAGTTTGTGGCTGAATTAGGGATTTCCTTCACACAGGTGAGCTATTCCTTGAGTAGTCGCACTGGAACTGTTTGCATCAACATTTTGATTTCTTTATAAGAAAGAAGTTCTCTGTCTGCCTCTTACTTGAGGGCTGGTGGACCTGCCTGTACCAGATATACAGGGCAAGACTGGGACTAGATCCATGGCTGCTGCTGAAGGATAGCCTGTGCAATTCTGCTTTCAAGTCTAATGGCATCAGCCTCTGCATTCTCACTGTCTTGTACTGTCTCCTCTGAAGCAGGTAGAATTGGATATGGTTTGAGAAAGGGATGTGACTTCTGTGTCAATTCACAGTTAAAACTGCAGGAGAATTTTCCTGTTCTTCAAACTAGGAGAATAACCGCTTCCATGTTGGATGAAGATTCATCAGATGGAAAGTGTTGGTGGAACTGCCACTGTTTACCTCCAGATATACCCACAGTGGCCTGACCTTCACTGGCATCCAGCATAAAGATATGAACAATCTTCAGATGAAATGACTGAAGTGCCAGTAATATTGTAGCTGTGACACCCTGGAGCCAGCTCTCTACTTCACCCTTCCTCTTTTAAATAATTCTGATAACTAAAAAAGGAAAGAAAATATTTCCTGCTTCACACACTCAAGAAACAGATGTTGCCATTGATGAGCTTAACAAAATTGCAGCAACCAAAGCCTCTGAGTCATCTGGTTCATCCCTTTAGCTCAGAATTAGTTAGAAGAATGCCTTCATTAGCTCTTTTGCAGTATAGCAAACATAGCTTCCTGTAAAAGGAAGCAGGTGGAATTAGAAAAAGTATCTGTCCATTAGCACAAAAAAGTAGAAGTTTGCAAGGCAAGGTCATGGTTTTCTGTAAAGCTTGAAAGATGTCTTTCATAATATAAGTGCTACTGAAACTATCTTGATTGTGTGAGAATCTCTCAATATTTATAGAGGTGTTAATAAATACTGTAAGCTGTAGCATAAGTTAATGTTTAGAATGCAGACTTTGACCTTCTCAGGTAGATCTGACTTTTTCTCCACTTTTTCCTATTACATCAGTCTGTGGGCTGTGTTGCATAGCTGATTAGATTTTATGGGTCTGTGTTATCAGGGAACAAAGTCAAACATCACATCTTTGATCATCCAAATGGCTCATCTGATGATTTGTCTCAGCCAGCTCTCTCCCAAACAAGGCTGCTCTGTAGGGTCCTGTGCAAGGCACTGTGGACATTGTCCACCCTGTTTGGCTTGAGGCACAGCACCTGGGCACCTGAACCTTTTCTATTTTAGCAGCATAGATATGGACCATGTTCAGACCACTTGCCTTTGTACCAAAGCCAGACTGAGGTGTTGGCTGGTGAGACATCCTTCATTGTCAGGAGAACAGTGAATGATTTAGAGGGGTCGCAGACAAGGCTGACAGACCCTTTGCAACCAGCATTAAGAACTTGATGCCGAGATCAAATATCCAAGTCTCTGATGCTTCAACTTGATCTGAATATTTCAGAATTACCGTATCTTGTTTTTGCTAAATTCACAAAACTGCAGGCAAAGTTTGTGATACATTAATGTGTTGCACAGCAGCAAGTTGAGTGAAAACTGCTTTAATGTACCTTTTGTTCCACCACATTTTCTTGGTCTTCTAAATTATCTCTTTTATCATCAGACTCTCTGCTAGCTTTGGTAACTTCAAGGAGGCCAAGTTTATAGGTTCTGTAACTTAAATCATCCCTTTCCTCATTTTCTGAGTTCTGACTAAAGGGTTCCCTTCACATTTATTCAAATGGTTATGAGTTTTTAAAATGGTTTTAATAGCAAAAAAGAGTTTTCTAAAATAAAACAAAATTATTTCCTGCAGCTTCTGCTCAATTGAAACTGTTGTTTTGTTGAAACATATTGTTCTGCTAAATTCCTTAGTTCCAATGTATATTATTGGTTTTCATACAAATATGATGGATTTGGTTTATTGCTGTAATAGTGATGTCAGGGAAGTTTAAATGACTATGACACAGCAGGGAGTAAGGTCTTGTGGATCCGATAGATTTGCATTTGCCATCAGGTTTTAGGGAAGATTTGAACCATGAGATATTCACTGAATTATCCTGGAAATTATCAGCATGGATTTGTGTGAGGTCCTAGCCATGCTATGGAGAGTTGAGAGTTTCCTTCACTTTTGTACTCTGTCTCAGGTGCTGTTTTTTAGTTTCTTCACGTAGCAGCATCTTCCCTCATGATCAGTTTTTGCCTCATCCTCATGATTCCAGAGCTACACTGAGACTTTACACTTGAGACCAAGAGATTGGGGAAAGAATTAAAAGGATGTTGCTGAGCACCTTGGGAACTCCTGTTTTACTTTGCTGGGAAGACATTCTCTCACTGGAGGCAAGATATTTCCTAGTCTGTGGTTGGTATATCATCAGAAGAGACAGAGCCATGTTCCCACCCTGCAGCACCAGGTCCAAGATGGTTTTGCTCAGAGAAGTTTTCTTGGTCCACACTGCTACAGGTAAATGTAAACATTAGCATACTGTGAACATTTTACTGAAATCTATAGCATGATGCCACTTAATTGCTACATCAATTAGTTCCATATGCTGAATAGTTATAGCTATGACTAACTGGATTCTACCAAGCAACATGTTGCAATGATGTGGCCAAATTAAATTGCAAAACCATTGTGCTATGCTTGACAAAATTTCAGCTTGAGATTACAGTAATATTTCTAGTTTATATTCACTTTTTTATATGCCTATTATAGTCAGAAAGAGGGAATGTTTAAGTTATTCCTTTCTGTTCAATGCATTATATTTTGGGCAACAGAAAAAAAAAGACAAAGATTTTTTAAAATATTATCCCCTTACCAGTGCCTAGCTGATAGCTAAGACTGTACTCTCCTGAAGAGCAGACCTCTGAAGATATTTGGGTGGAAATTTGGGTTGGGTTGCTGCCTTGTACAGAGTGGACTTTTGCTTCACATAATACTTCTTACTGGCATAAATTCCTTGTCCCTAGGCATATGTTTCTTCCTCTCAGTAGTCATTCCCTGATGGACCAAGACTTACATTTGAAGTATATCCAACATCAGTATTTCATGGGGTGGAATGGTGATGGAAACACGCTTCAGTATTTTCAAAGCAGCTTTGGAGACTGTGTGTACAGAGCCACGGAATGCTAGTCATTGTATACAGACCAACAGAAAGCTGATCATTGAAATTAATTTCACTGAGGAACAATTTCAAATAGTATTTTGACACCTATTTATAAGATACAAAAGGTATTAAACTACCAAATATAATCTGGTCATACCCAGATATTTTTCTCTCCCGCATACCTGGTTCTACTGTAGCTCTAGGAAAATACAATATTACCTTTTGTCTTTCTTGTGTGGAACTTGGTGTAAACACATCCTCTGTTATATAAACTTTCATGCTGTATCACTGATGACAAAATTTAAGTACTGTTATTCAGTTGCCATGGCTGCCAAGAGATGGCTAGATTGCAATGATAAAGGGATTTTATTTACATCCACCCACGCAGCATGTTGTTTGGTGTCCTGGCCAAGTACACACTGGCAGAAGATGAATTTACTAAGCTGGGATTTTGTGGGTGTGTTTGGCGGTCGGGGATAGAGATTGTACTCACCTCTGCATAAGCATTTGGTCCTGAATTCGAAGTGGCCTGAGACCTTCCAGGATATAAAATTCCCCTTTCTTTGTCTATGCAGGTGATTTGAGACCCAAAGAAGACAAAACCCAGCAGGTCAGCGACAAGCACTGCTCAGTAGGGAGCCAGGCACCAGGTACAACCTGACATACAGTGTGGGGCTGAAAACAAGGTACCTTTTAAGAGAGTCTTGAGCCAGGAGCAAGTACCCTGTGGCCTGGAGAGCAAAGTCCTGTCAGAAAGGAGCTCTGCCCCAGGAATAGTTGGTGCAAATCTGTCTGCACAGCCCCTGCAAGACTGCTCATCCCATCAAACTCTGTGAGAAGGGACAACTGCATCTTGCAGAGATGCAATTTCTGTAAACTCCTTACTGAATGGAGTTTTTGAGGAAGTTGGAAGGGGTGTTGCCAGGAGACGGGAGGTGAAAGGAGCTCTTCTAGTGCTGTCATGTCTGTGTTGATGTGGATGCTGTACCTCACCAGATGGTCATTGTAAGTTTTAATTTATAGTTTGGACATTTAAATATTTGCAGATGGGTGGTTTTAAAATCTGAATAAATGAATCAATTCAGCTTTGAGGCTTGAGCCTAACATGGTATTTCCAAGTGCAATTGAAAGCTGGAAGAATAGCTTCCGTTTTTGATTAGTGATAAATTTAATTGCAAAGGAATGGCTGACTTTCAGAGACAGGACTCGATTACAAGCCATCTGAGAGTAGGAATCGGGCTAAATGAGCCTGATATAATGATTTATTTACAGCAACTCTAATACTTTTAGCAATCCTTTATAATTGTATAGACAGAGACTTCATTATCCCTTCATGTCTCCTTGATTCCTGAAAGGGCTGGGAGCTACAGAGCAAACACACAGGAACAGGAGCATGCAGAAGGCTTCATCCTGCAAGGCTCTGAGCAGACTGCACCCCTTACCAGGCCAAATAGGGTATGTGGTTCTTCATACAATTTCCCCCTGTGAGTTATTCAAGTTGATTGAATGAATGATTGAATTTATTGTGTTTAGTGTCTAATAAGGCAAGCTAGTTAATTTCTGCTGGATAATTAGAATAAATCTCTAATTGAATCAAAGCCAATGCAAGTAAATATTTTTATTAGGTTGTTAATACATTGCTTGAACGTACTCCTGCACGTGTTTATAGCTGTCTTAGTTTGGGGCAAGGGGGTGGGTTTAGCAAATTTGAAATTAATTAAACTTGTAAGAATTTCTTTATTCCCTTTGGAAAATATTTGTTATTCAATTTAAAACAGATGGTTTTCTTCTTTGACTCAAGTCTACGTATTTTTTGAGAGAAATAGGGCAGGGGGGTTGGGAGGATAGTGGAATAATAGGATATCATACCCTATTTTGCCTTCAAAACAAAGATTACCAAGATTTCCAAGTCAAAGGCTTCCCTCAGGAAACTCAGTTTACCTCTGGAAAACAGTATAGATGGAACCTTTATGACTAATTATAGTTAGGCAAGTACATTTTGCAGAAAAACTACCATCTAGGGCAACCCTTATATATGTTTCTTTCATAGTTCAACAACAGAAGCAAGGAAAGGCATCAGCAGTGCTGGTTTTGTTTTGCTTAGGTGCTGCACTTCTGGCAGGAACATCTGTACCACATCCTCTGCTTTATCTCTGTCTCTGGGAAACAGTCCATTGAGGGCACATCCTAAACCTGAAAGAAGGTTTGAAACCTATCCAAAGAGTTCTTTCATTTTGCAAGAGCATTAGTTAGGCTGATGTGTTTTTCAAGAAGTCCAAACACAGAGTAAGATCACTGATGTTTTGTCTAAGGCTGGAGAAGTTGAATGAAGAGTCTCACTTGTTCCTTTCTTGTTTCAGGTAGGAATCTGGTTTTTAACTTGTTAATGAGATGAAAGTTCTCCAGAGAAGGGAGGAGCAGAATAGCCTGTTACCTCATCTATGTATCTGCCAGGCTTAAGTAGACATAATGACTCACACAAAAGACTCTGAAATGGGAGTGAATACACTTCTACACTTGTAGCTGATGGGGAGAGCAGAGAGAAGGTAAAAACACTGGTCTTATTCAAGTAATTTTCCTTCAAAAATAAGTAAAGCTGGTCAAAAAAAACCCAGAACGCTAGCAGAGTTAAATATTTCAGATGTGGGCTATGCAGTGATGCTTTTCATCCCACATTAAAGTCTGGGAACCTGACAAAGCATTCTGGCTTCAGACACCTCACTACATCACGTGTGTCTTTAAAAATCACAGTCTAAGTCATTGCCATGGACAGATGGGAACAGTTTTATGCTGTCTTTTGTAACAGCCCATTTCTGGACTGTTCCTATCACAAATCTGTCTTCTATCACTTTTATCAACACACAGATCAAAACAGCAAACTGGATTATTTTTGTTGGTGGTGTTTTTTAAGAAAGAACACATTTTTAATGATTAACATGGAGAATACCATGTGCACCTAGAAGGACTTAATATACATTAATTCCTGGATGTTGATAGGACAAAAGGAAATAATACAAGTTTATATCACTTTAATTTTATATCCACCAGAAACAGAGACTACAGCTGAAAGTGATGGCCAGAGAGGAGCTAGCACTTCTCTTTTCTTGGGATCTCTATGTCTGTACAATCCATTTGATTCATACCCAGCTGAACTCCTTGCACTGAGATACTCTTTCTAGCTGAGACTGTCCCAGGGGATCTCTCATAGGCATGGTCCAGAAAAGAGAAATAAAAAAGTCCTTATTCTTGGGTAATGTGACCTGGATGACAGGTGGTGCAGATGAAAACAATTCTGCTGTGAGATGAAGACACATGTGGTCCCCTGTCACAAGGCCTAAAAGTGCTGAAGAGCTTGTTCAGGAGAAGTATCCAGCAGCACATGAAAGCTGTCTCAACCTCAGACACAGCAGCTCTGCTTAAAGCAGCAGAAGGTAGTAAATTTGTCTGGCCTTTGCCAAGAGTGAATGATGGAATATGAAGGTCCCGTTCACAGTTAAAAGCTGGAGCTTCTGAGCTTTCTGTTGTTGGCAGAGTCCTGGTGCTGTGGCCCTACTCTTGAAATCAGTGAAAGCAGCAGCATTCCCCTATGCCCAGGAAGCATTACCTGTCCCTCTTGGTGTAACTCTACTAAGAAGGGCACAGAGGGCTCATATTCATAAGCTCCCAGAGGTCCTCATAGCCCCTGGGTCTGTGTGTGTGTGGTGACTGCCCGTAAGCCTCCCCTCATCCCGCTCCAACCCCAGCTTTATCCTCCAGGCTCCGATTCCTCCATGTTACTGGCTCTCATGTTGCTGCCATCAGGCAGTTCCCCAGTAAGCTCTGCCACTGGAAGCTGAGCTTGGATCAGTGTTTCCCTCACAGGTTTGCTGTCATAAAGCTTCATGGTGCTGTAGGGATAGCCCTTCTGCCCTTGCCTTAGGACCTATCACAGAAAGGCTGCACATAGAAATTCGTGAAAAATACGACTCAATTTACATCTGATTCAGAAGTAATTTCACATGGCTTTGAAAAGGTTTGTTTTTTGTTTTTTTTTTTATCTTTCTTCCTCTGTTCTCTTGCAGGGGATATTATCAAATGAAGCATGGAATAAAAGTAAGGAAGCAAACTATAGACTGAGGGATACATGGGAACATTTTAACCATTTAGGACCACTAAGAGCCTGCTTTCATGATGCAACACTTGTTAGAGACCCCCTTTGTTACCTCCAAAAGTGTTGGTGCTTTTGAGTGGCGGATGGCAACAGCCTGAAAAACAGCAGCTCAAAGACTCAACATGTCGTGACATGCCAGTGCCGCTCTTCACTGTCTGGGGACTTAGAGTCCAAAGATGGGAAAGAAAGGAAGCAGTAAAATATTTTTACCAATTTTTATTAGTGTCAGTAAAGCTGGGGATTCCTTAAATTCAATTGTTGAGTCCCCACAGGCAAGAACAGTAATGACTGAGTCTTTGCTGCCTTACACTATCGGGAATAGAAGCTTGGGAAGTGCACACCAGATTTATAAATATTCTGTTAGTCTTCGATGCTGAGCATAGATGGCAAAGATGCAAAAAGGAAGAGAAGGATACTGAGATACACCAATAAAATCCTCCAGCTGGAAAAGCCCAAAGAATGTGTAGAGATTTCTTGGAATCAGAAATTAATTTATAAAAAGATGAGTAATTGAGATAAGTTAATGAAAGGATGAGGCTGTGTCCATTTTTGCCTCCTTAAAAAAAAACCAACAAAAAACAAAACCAAAAAAGAAGACAAGTTGATGAGGGAGGGAAGAAGGACTTAGAGAAAAGGAAAAAGGGCACAGGCCAACCTGCATCTACTACTACAGTAACACAGCCTAATTGGACATGAGGAATCACAATGACTCCATGAGATCCCCACTGGCACCCTCCCCAGTCACATCCATTGCATGGGCAAGGACCCAGAAACATGCAATCCTTCTGTGTCCCCTCCCCTCAAAGCTCCTCTTTCATCGTCTCCCTTTTCTCTCCATCTTGCACTCAGCTTTTCAGCCATCTTGAGACTGACTGTGCTGCAGCCAAAAGGCTGAGATATCAGGAGCCATGCACAGCCAGCTGTCCAGTCTGGGAAAAATCTGTGAAAAGGATTGAGAGAGAGAGAGGGAGAGCTGACCAGGCCACACAGTTGACTGGGGAAGGGAGCCAGCAACCAGAGCGATAGCTGTTGTGGCTGACCTGCCAGCCCAAGGCATCCATCTGTGACTGACCATCTGCCTTGGATCATGCAAGCATCAACAAAACACCATATTTTTCTCCAGCTCTGCTATCCTTTCTCTCCTCCTTCCTTTTATGCCTTCCATGCCTGGCCACAGACATGGAATGCAGCCTCTCAGAGCAGAACAGAAGCAACCACGGCCTTCCATTTGCCAGGACATCCATACAGCAGTGTCAGAGCTGTGCAGGGTTCCTTCAGCAGCTAATCTCCTTTCCCACGGGAAATTAAAGCACAGGGAAGCATCAGCTACTTATAACAGCATCTGCTAAGGCATGTTATCGGGACATGACAGGTCATAGGACACATCCAATGAGACATAACAGAAAAGCCACTGGAAGGAAAGGTGGAGTTGACTTTAAAAACAACAAAGCTGCTTTTTCTGAGCTTTTTATTACAGAATCCTTGTATTTTAAATGGTGCTATATTACTTTGTTTGGAAATAAGGGCAGCATGAACATAGGAGTCACAGCTGCTGAAAGTTTCGTTTTGAGGAGGAAGATAAATAGAATATAAAATATAAAGAAGGCTAGAAAGACAGAGACAAAGCAGAGTCCATTTAAAGCAAGGTGACACTAAACATTTTCAGCCCAGTGTGTATTCAAAGCTTCTGTGGAACTTATCAAATACTGCCCACTGAGAAAGACTTTGATGAGCATTTTACCCCTATTTCTTTGTTAGAGAAACTGTTTCTAATGACTACAGCAATGTACGTTGCTGCTTAATGCACAAAACCTGCTGTGTTTGCCTACCAGCTTCCCAAGCTGGTAGCATTAAATTCACAGCTCTGTGCTCTCAGTTACTCCCCAGAATGAAAGACTTCATATATAAAACAAACTCTACTCAGCTCTGACTCAGTCTTGCTTTTCCACAGGAGATAACATTAATATTAAATTCAATCTCTCCTTGGGAACAGTATCATTTCCATTCTGTTGACAAATATCTCAACAACATGAGGCTAGAGGAAAAGGAGATAGAAAGTGTGACAGATAGCTTTGGAAACTGATCTAAGTGTTTTGCACAGTCTCAGCCATGGCACTGCTGTTTCTTTCAGGTGATTGCATCTTTGCTGTTTTGCAATGCATCTGCCTGCTCTGATTCTCCCTATGAGACCCCTGTCCAGCCTTCAAAGTCCGTCTCTGCATGGATGCATTGGGATGCTGAGAGCTGGGGTGCACATGACTAGCATCATGCATCCTAACATCAGGCAGAGAACATGTCCATGCTATGCAAACCAGACAGCAAGCAGTTATCTTCATGTAGGCAGAAATAACAGATCCAGGAAAATCCTCTGAAATTGTTTTGTGATTCAAACAAGCCAGTTTCAACTGTGCTAATAAGGCAGAGGCGGAACATTTAATTTAAGTCCTAATGAAATGGAATTACAGTGTCCCACTGACTTTCATCAGGGGGTTGTGGGTCCTGAAGTCTGTTGAAACTCTTGAAAATCTAAAAATCCTATTTTTCAATGGGATCTCTGGACCCCTGTAACTTTCTGTACCACTTTAGCACAAATATAATACCAAGTTAGTGAAACTGTAAATTTCCAGTAAGTACCATAAGATAATAATAGAACCCAAATTTTAATTCACAAGCTGAAGCTCTGTTGCTGAAAATTAATTGCACTGGGTCAGGAGAAAGACACGTAGCATGGCTTATACACCTCCATGAATATTTGGAATATGGATGTTCACAAGGAGCCCACAAGCCAAAGATTATTTGTCAGAATTGTCCAGTGAATAGCACAAAATATTGGATGTATTTGGGATGATCATGCTTAATTCATAATTATTCTAGGAAAAAAAAAAAAACAACAAATAAAAAAAAGAGGTGATGAAATGTGTCAGCACCGTAGCTGCAGTGGGGAGGTTGCTGTTTAGCAAATGGATAGAACTCAGAAATGACGTCTTTTACAAAAATTTTGTGGTGAGACTGAAGAGTGGGTAGAAAACACTGGTCATTTATTTTCTCTCATTCTCCAGAATTAGCACAATAATCCTCACCCACTGATGTTCATCACAAAAGACAGAACACATCTTGTGCTGTATTACTTGGAAAAGAAAGCAGCTTTTTGAAGCCAAGTGTAGTTTTGCGCACAGTAAATCAGGGAGCTTATCTAGGAGTTTACTGGTGTGATTTTAGATCTCATCTCCTGTGCTCTCTGTAAGAGGCATCTACCATGCTTGTGGACATGCCCCAGAATGGACTGTCCCCAAAACAGCTGGACATTTAGATCTTGATGATTGCTGAGCAAGCTCTTGAAAATCCACACTGTACTTAGGGAAGATCTGGATTCCCGTCTGTGGTGTCTGTAAAAAGCATGCCGTCACCAAAACATATCCCATCTACAATTAGGAGACAAGAGTAATTTTAAGGAAAATATTTCTCTGGGCCTAGTGGTGTATTTGTAGTCTGTATTTGTACAGAGGAAGGATGGAGGCAATTTCAGCCCCTTTACTAAATATTTGGATTTTAAATAAGTACATCAGTGCAAATGTGCACTGCACACGAGTACATTTTTTAAGGGATCATGGAAGTTATTTGCTGTACACAAGGATGTTTGAACAGGATTAAAAATGGGTAGAGCCTATGTAAATTTAATAGAGCTTGAAAAGCTTTTCAGCTCTATCCTACAACATTGTTTTACCAGCAGACCTCAATATTGGCATTATGTGAAAATCCTCTCTCAAAGGGACAGTTTATGCAAAATCTTTGTTAGGTGTTGCCCTCCAGCTGACACAGTGATAAGCAGGAACCTCTCCACACCACAGTACACACACCGAATTACAGAAATTAAATCCCCATGTGCACATCTGCCTCACTGCACTAAAAGGCTGTACAGTGCTGACTGAAATACTGGGCTGTGTCCCATTCTGCTGCCCATTCTGAGACAGGCACTTGGTCTCCAGACCCCCATAATCTTACAATGAATTGTTCAGCTTAAGGGCCTGATAAACAAAGACACTTGAAGAAATGTAAAGAAAGGTGTTGGGAAGACCAGATCCCGCCTGTTTGAGGAAAAATATTTGTACAACAACAGATTTCATGTATAATATTGGAAGTGAGTTTATTTTCAAGGAAAAAGAACCATGCTGGTAAAAGCTAGCATAATATAAACACCTCAAGGACCAAGATTTTTCTCCTTACACAAGATGAAGGAATGAGAGGGAAGAAGAACACACATCCACAAAACCGGCATCTATCTCCTTTTTACCATATCCTTTCTTAGATCCCTCTCAGTTTATTAAGAAGATGGTAAGTTTTAATATTCTTTGCATATTTTTAATACCTCCACATAGCTGTTATCGATATATGTGAGTGCATGCATGTATACATACACATCCATCAATGTATATGTAAGCACACACGCATACATTGCTGCAACTTTTTTGTCTTCTAGGAGCACTATTTTTAATTGTGTCTCTTCCTTACGCCTTCTCTACCTCTTTACTGGTATGGATTAAAGTTTTCCACATAACAGATGTGATTTCAACATCTTTTACTGAGGTGTCAGTCTACAGCCACCATAATGATTGAATTCAGATCAGTCTGTGGGTTTCACACAGTGAAACTGTATGGCACAGTGAGGAACAGATATGGGAAATCTGAGTCTGTTTTTGTCTTCATTGCCAGCACAAACCTATTTTTCAGTTACTAAGGTAGAAGACCTGAGGAGATTTTTCAAAATGTAAAAGACATTTAATGTTATCTTGACCTTTTCCAAAAAGCACTGAGGGTAGAGCAGACTATAGAGACCCTCTGTGTGTGACCTTGTCCCAGCACAAGATTCCCTCTTGCAAAACTCTTCAAACTGTCATCAGGTCCTATATGATTTATCTGTCTAAATGAGATCCTGTGGTTTATCTGAGACTCCCTCTCAAACCCAGAATCCAAATAATTTCCATGGCAGGGACTCCCTGCACGAACACACGTTCCCTTGAGGATCACGGGGAATGCAAAGAGAAGGTGGAGACTTCTGTGCGCTGTTGAAGTTGTGCATGAGGAGAAGCACAGGACACCCAACCAAGGCAGAGCCAATTGTGAAATCAGCTTGCTTTGACTCGCCTTTGGTGGCACGATGCTGTGTCAGGGGGGAGAAACCATGACCTCTGTGTTGCACCCTGGACTCTCCTAGAGAAGAAAGGCTGTGCAACACACGGGCAGAGCCACGAGCAGGCCCACACATAGCCACCCCCACCACTTGAGATGGCCCGAGATCCCAGGGCACTCAGAGACAAATGAAGTTGCAATGTTGTGAATCTCCTTTTAGGAAGCAGAAAAGAGGGAATGAGAACAGGAAAATGCTTATTGTGCTTTCCTCCACTTTTTTTTTCTGGTGTCTTGTCAAGCACATCTGGCCAAAGAGATGGGAAATGTGGTTTCCAAAAGATGAAACTTTGAATGGATACAAGCAGTTTCTAAGGAGACCTGTTCTATAATTGTAGAGGAAATTACAAGCTGAATCATCTGTGGTTTGGGGGGAGAAATCAATGATATTTTGTAAGTTGAACCCAGCTGTGATGTGTCTTACCAATAAGGAAACTGGAAAGAAATCAATTCCAAGAACTTTCAACAAAAATCCATCTTAATTCAGGTCTGACAGAACCGCTTTGTTCTCCTTCCCTAAAGCAACAGTGTGCACCAGCCTGAAATCCCCAATACTGTGTCAGAGACAAGCCTCTCACAGCAGAGACAGACTAATGCACTGCACTCCAGGCCTGACAAACCACTTGACACCGAGTCTTGGGAAGGCACAAAGGACTGCACACCTTTCAGGGCTGGCCTGCCAAAACTGCCAGTGTCTCTCCAGAAGGCAGATCCAAAGCAGAATCCACCAATTGTGATTCATTGCACCACACATTGAGACGGATTGCTGAAGCAAAACTGCACCCACTGGACCCTGTAATGACAGCAGCAAACTAATTCTGCTTATAACCTAAATGGCATCTGACTCTTAAATGAGTGCTCTTCATATGCTGATGCTTTGCACAATTTAACTTTTTTCCATAAGACAGGGAAAAAGTGAGATCCTGAATATCTACTAGAATTTGCCTTTCATTTTGTACTTTACTGTGTATCCCTGTGAGATGCTGAACTCGCTTTAATCATAAGAGATAATAGGGAGACAATACTCTGTTTTCTGGTAAGAGGGCTGAGACTTTGCTTTTGTGTCTATTCTTCTGGTTTTTTTCTGTTTTTGAGAACTCTACAGTCAAAAATTGCAATGCTTGGTTCTTAATCTTTGGCAGACTTAATTCTGCACATAGTGTAATTTCTACCCAACTCAGGACTCTTCCACAAAACAGAATGACCAAATATGTATGAGAAAGACTGGATTAGTTAACAAAGGTTACTGCTGTTTACTCAAAGGAGAAGAACATGAACACAGGCTGAAGCACAGGCTTCTTCAAAATTTCAAAACAAATTTTTCATCATTTATTCTCTACTTCACACGGTTGTTTTATTTGCACCTGTCTCTTTTTTTCCTTCTTTTCTGCTTCTCTTTTTGTGTATCAGTGTTGACCAAAAAAATCTGATATTAAGCTCAATGCTGCTGGTGAGGTTAGTTGCGCTCTGCGCAGCTACAGGACACACTCAGGTACTAATGAACCAACTCCTGTCTGGAACTTCAAACTTCTGGAACTTTCATTCCTTTCTCATATCATCCTGTCAACCTCATTATGTCAAGGGTTTTGAGCATGGGGTCTGGCTTCCTTATGCAGCAATATAGGGCACATATAATGCATCAGTGAAGGGAAGTCAAGGAGGTTCCTGGGGATCCTTTACTGTAACAGAACGTGAAAACAATGGATTATACTTGAGGGGTTTCTCCCTTTCCTTCCCACATGACACACAGCATGATGCCTACCAGCTACCTACCTACAGCCTTTCTCTGTGATTTATCAATCCCCTTGTAAACAGTGACCCCTTTTTCATCCTCACAGAGCTAAAGAATGCTAAAGACATTCTGACTTCACCTTGCTCTCTGCTCAGATTATATCAGATGAGCTCTGTAACCTGAAACCTTGTACCAAAACTACTTCCTCTATCTTTCAGAAGCCAAACACAAATGCTCCCATAAATGTTTGCCCTGGGTTGCCATAGCTGTCTTGAGCCATGTCTACAATAAGGTATGACATTTAAATCCCACAGGATGGTGAAGAGTTCTCCTCTGAGCTTAAGCATCAATATGATGCATGCTCTTGCTTCAAGGCGTGGATGAAAGTGTATCCTTCCCTACTAAATGCAAAAACAGATTCCTGATGATTCAGTTTGTTTGGAGAGAGTCAGAGGGGAGAACTGTCCCTCTCTATTCCATTCCCAAGCTACATGGGAACATAAGGAAGAAACACTGGAAGCATATCCTTTCCAGACAAGTTCTTCTGTCTCTCCATTTCTACTCACCTGTCATATATTTCTTTTCATTGTAATCTTCATTTCCCCCCAATTTACCTGACAACAAGGTGATCAGATCTAGGCTGTGGTGTTGAGTAGGGCCCTCAAATGATAGCAACTTCTTCTTATGTTCTCTCAATGCCTTTATTACACTGGGTATATGACACTCTGGATATACCTCCCATTCTCTACTGGCTGTTTAGAAAGCCCATGTAATTACTACAGGCTCAATTTACAATCCCAGAGTAGCTGCAAGGATCCCACATAAAAGGATTTTGCTCCTTTTTTTTGAGCAACAGAAGGAAACCCAGTTCTGGATGGAGGAAACTTTTCAAAAGGCAAGAGTTTCATGACTAGAATACAAACATCAGCTGAAAGAACTCTATAATTCAACTGATAAAAAAAAATCTAGTGTAAGAAATTCTTTTGTTTTCAACTGAATAGTTTCCCTTTGTAAACATGAAAATCCTTTTCAGTCTCAGCAAAATTAAGGAGTTATCAAAAATTGTGGGTTTTAATCGTTCTGTGGTTTTGTGGGTTGAAAATGGGGGAAGATAGGTGTTTTAGGGGAAAAAAGGTTGAAGTGGTAAACTTTGATCAGCAACATTTGATTTATATAAGGAATGAAAATTAAGGAAAAAAATCAAAGGAAAGGTTGAATGGTGGGTAATAAGTTCTCTATTTCATCTCTGGCAGAATGTCAGTCTTAGTGTTATAAAAAGCTGTATGAATACTTTTTTCAAGATTCTTTTAATGAATTTTTTCAGCACTTCTTACTTTCAAATATTTCAGCCAATGAGACTGCTGAGATATCGATGAGATGGTGAACTTAGAATTAGGATTGCAGAATAGTAAAAACAAGTGAATTCCAGATTTGTAAATACATGTTGGAAGTAGAAACTTGGTTCTGTATATTTTACCTGTGTAACAGGGCACAAAAAAGACCTGTATGTCCATCCTGAAAGTCTCAAATTCTGAAAGTCACCTACCTGAAATGAATGACTCATGAGTCCTATAGTCTATTCTGAATAATAAATATATTCAAGAAAATTACAACTTACTGAAGGACAATTCACAAAGAGAGGATGAGACGAAATTAATCTAATACAGAATTAAAAATGAATTATTCATACAATGCTACAGGACAATTATATCCTCACAAGTAATAACTGTATTGACATGCATGTGGAAGAGGGCCCCCATCTGGTCCTTCTTCCATCCCATCAAATATAAGCGTTCCAAAATGCTTTCAGAAATTAATAGCAAATTGTGCTTTCGGTGTAAGGTTATGGATTTATTTCTTGGCCTGTAGGGGTCATTTTTTTAAAAACAGATTGATGAATCTCTGACAATCTTCATCCAGAGGCCTCTGTTATTCTTTTTCAGATCTGTTGGAGGAGTTATTAACATAAAACTGTTTTGCATAAAAATTTGCCTGACCCTTAATATTCGAGTTAAGAAAAATCTGAGATGATTTGTGGTTAACATAATTTACCTTGTTCTTGAACCTCTGCTATACTTGTGGGAAAGGTATTTCTAGGATGAGACAGAGAAAACATCATCCTATTAAAATGTCACCCAAAGCTGCAATATACATACCATAGGAAGAGAAATTAAAGGAAATTGGATTTCTGGATCTAAGCTAAGACTGAATGATTTCATGTCAGGTGTGAAAGGGTTCCCTTTTTGCACCTTCTTGTTTTTCTTTTTGGTCTCTCCTTGTCTTTGTTTTCAGGCAGGATTGAATAGGACCAATCTCCCCTGCAGCAAATGGCTACCATTCATCTGTGTTTACAAACCAAAACTGATGCACCCTCAACCTGTCACTGAACCACTGATGAAACCTGACTGGCTGCTGCAGGTCTTGGAATAGAGTCTGGCTGCAATTCATTAGTGCAGAAAAATCCTTTGCATGGAGGAATCAGGAACTTATACTAAAAAAAGCAGAGCTGTTACAGTGTGACACTTTTCTGTTCTGTCTGCATTATTGTGGCAATGTTCTTGTAGACTACGTTTAAAATGATGCTATAAAAATATATTCTGATTAGATTTGAATGCTTGATGAAATCAGCATACAATTTAGTTTTTCCACAGGGTGTTCAAGAATATTCATAAGAGCTCTTTAATTATTAAATAATTACAAATCACTCATTAAAACATTATTCATTTCACCACATAATCATGCCAAGTCATATATTTCAAACCCTAGAATTTTTCCTTTCTTAGTGCCAGACAAATCCAAGTAAAGTTAATTGAATCTTTTT
Organism: Pseudopodoces humilis; assembly: GCF_049639895.1. Lineage (NCBI taxonomy): Eukaryota > Metazoa > Chordata > Aves > Passeriformes > Paridae > Pseudopodoces > Pseudopodoces humilis. Next base: position 59,423,310 of record NC_142201.1, on the reverse strand, counting down.
AATATTTATGTAGTTTAATGGCTAGTTCACTAAACTGCAGTAGAGTCATAAGATGAGGCTCAAATCACAAGGAGAGCTCATGAGTGTTTCATGGGCTCAGCAGGCGGTGACCCACTTGGTGAAATGCATAGGCTAACACTGTTAAATTGAAAAAATACCCTTGCTACCACATTCTCCGTATGATCCATGAGGTAACATTTTCACCTTGCTTTCCTCAGGTCAAAGTGTCCCTAGTGCTTTTGACTCCATCAGTTACCTGCCAGCTCTACCATTAATACCATTAATACCATACCAAATACCATTGCAAGGTATTTTCCCTGGCTGTCAAAGAAGATAAATGGAAAATCTTGGGCGAGGAATGCTTGCTTGACTCCTCCAGATGACGACAAAACACCTCATCAGGTAGGAGGGACAATGACACTAGCAACAAGTTAGTTAGCATTTCAGCCATCCCATCATCCAGCATGACCTCAGGGAATGATTACACCAATGTAAAGAGCAGCTGCCTTTTTTACCTTAGCATTTTCTGTGAGGCAGATGTCACGTTTCCCCTTTCATGAGTAAGCCTCTCCTTGCTCATGAGGGTGTAAGCAAGCCAGGAGTAAGAATAGTTCAAGGGCTGCATGAGGATCAGGTTCACCTGCTGTTAGGCAACAAACACAGAGTGTGGGCAGCACACCTTTCCACATCCTGAGGTCCCCTGGGGTGTGGTCCTGCCCAGGAGACCTGCCAAGGAACAAAAGGCCACTCCAGAGACTCATTGTCCTGAGCACTGGGATAGCTGTGTTCATTCAGGATCAATGAGTTTCCCTGTAATTATCTCAAGGAACACTAATCATAACCAGATAAAATTATGTTTTCTACAAAACATTTTTTTTTCCTGTCTGGCTATTATTCCAACATTGTAATAATGTCCACAAGGGTTTGTTCAGGGTCACAAGGGAAGATGGTGGCACAGTTGGGGACAAAGCTGAGGAAAATTTCATTCTCATTCTTTCTATCCACCAAGGAATGCAGCTTCCCAAATCAAAGTGACAGGATGAGTTCAAAGGCAAAGCAGCAAACTTACCAGTTAATCCAAGCATTATTTCTACTAAAAATACTATATCATACTGACAGAGATGAGACACACTCCTTGACCTTATTTTCGGCAGAATTGCTTTCTCAGAAGCCAAAAAGTATTCTGTATCCTTAAGGTGAGTTATGAAGAACCTTATTAGTAATTGAATATAGTTTCTTTTTCCCCAGCTGGCTATTTGAAGATTCAATATCTGCAGAAACAGACATGGAGAGGCCAACAAAACATCTGTCTGCTTACAAAGTCACAACACCGTGTAGCTACCAGCTTCCTACAGTAAGAGAGTAAAGGCTACAACCAAAGCATGCCACAGAATGACAGGTCAGAAGTGTGGATGACATTGCAAATATGCACGTGTAGCAAAACAGAGGTCTGCAACACCTAGAAATTATAGTTGTATTAGTCAAAATGTAATTAATAAACCTGTTTTCATTTTAAATATGTACAAGGATGGTGTAACTAACAACAGAATAAAAATATTTTGCAACACTCAAAGCCCAGCAAGATGCCATTTATAAGCATTTTGCATAAGTATGACTACCAACATGACTACCAAAGACGGGTGAAGTTGCAGGTAGGTGGCACTGAGCTAACAAAAACTGCCAGACAGAGACTGAGATAAAGCATGGGACTGCAAATAGTCAGAACAACGTGCATACTACATGGGAAGGATGACTGGCAAAGCAAAAAGTACCGTAAGCGATACTGGGAGGAGGTGAGTTCTTCCTTACTGAAAGCAGGAAACAGCATTAAGCCATCAGGCATAAGCAAATAAAAAATAAACAGAGAAAAGGAAGATGACAAGCCTGGCTTCTCTCATAAATGAGCTTTCAAGCTTGATCATCAAGCCTTGGCAAATAGGGGCCAAGGAAGACCACAATTGTCAGTGCCAGCTGTGAAGCACAAAGGTTATCCTTAAGAAATGGACTTAATAAAGGTAAAAGTTTAAAACTTCCCTGATCTGCCAGCCATCTAAACATCTCCACGATGGCAGCCCCTAATTACCACACCTTATATGCACATTCAGTTGGCATACCTGCAGCACAAGTTTTCTGCAACAGAAGGAATTTCTTTGCAAGAACCCCTAACTGATCCCCAGGAATGTGCACCGGATAAGAAAACCCAGGTGCTATAATCGTTGTTTTTCAAAATAAAAAGACTTTCCACAGCTAGGGGAGAAGAATTAACAGATTGGGGGGTTCATAATTGCATATCTTCAATATCAATATGAACCACACTACAGGATCTGTAGCCTAATCTTCATTCAGTGGATCACTGTTAAGCTATTTAAACTGAAGCAATTGCTTCAGTTAAGCTCCTAATGAATATTTGTTCACACCAGAGAAGCCTTATCACAGTTAGCAGTAACTTACAATTTAGCATTTCTTGGGCAAGGTCAGCAGAAACAGCAAGACTTGGGCAATGAACCTGAGTCTTGCCCCAGAATGAAAATAGTCACTTTTTATCATTTGCTGATCCTAAGGCCTTTCTGCAAGTGCACAAAACTGCACCTTGTTTACAAATGGGCAGCAATGAGGTGCAGGAGGGGGTGTGATTAGTTTACAGCTTATTTTAACACTGCAGGACAGTATCAGTGGCTGGAAAGAGAAGCCACAGCTCAGCTTCCAGCCCTGCAGCCTTTTGGCCAGGCTGCCTCCTTCCAGAGCATGACAGCACCAATTGTACAGTACCTCCTTCAGTGTCAAAAGACAAAGAAAAAACCTTGAGGTGGAATATTTCTTGTCAGAACCTTTAGCCATCAAAATACTTTTGGAAATGTGACCCATGGGCAGCTGAGAAGACTCGATTTGACGACTTTCCCATATCCTTTTAATGACCAAAGGCCTTCCATTTTCAGAAAATAAATCAAATATCCTTCCTGAGCTTTACATATTTAGGAATATTGATTACTAACTCCTTTAAAAAAGCTAATTGCTGCATTTCCAATTTGCATGAATGAATCATGCTGTGACCATGAGCTAGAATAATTTTACCAATAATTTAAATTATGGTGATGTCTATAGGCCATAAGAAGGAAAGAGGCTTCATTATCCTAGGTGCTATCCAGGCTGCCAAGAGGACACGTTTTCTTCCTCTTCCGGTTTATAACTTACATTATGAAAAAGAGCATTAGAGCTGATGAAAGAGAAAGGTTCTTAAGAAGCTGTGATGTAATTTACTGTTCTGGTTTCCCGTGCTCTTTTGCCACAATGATCAACCTGTTAGGAAATGTCTGGGCTGTTCTTGTGTGGCAAAACCCAACATGGAAGCATGGGGAGGGTGCCACTCTCTGCAGAAGGCAAATCTGACTGGGTGTTCATTAAATTGTCTGCTCTCAGACAGCTGGAGTGAAATGTGAGACAATACAGCTGGGAGGGCCTCGCCAAACCATCTGAACTTTGTGGTAGCCCCATGCGAGGGTTTTATTGCCATCAGTCAATCAACCAGCATGTTTGGCTTAACTTGTGGGTTTTTTTCCCTCAGGCAGTCAATGACATTAGATTGATGTCATGTTAACACAGCTTTCTGAGCTAAGCAAACAAGAGTTTAGGCCTGATTTGTGTAAGCGGCTACCACAACATGCAAGCAGAAGGGGTAAATGCAAGTAATTAGGTGTTGGGTTTGCCCTCTGATGGAACGGGCCAGAACGGCACACCAAAACATATTTTAGAAATACAAGAAAATTGCAAGTTCTTCTGGAATTTGATTGGTGAAAATGCCCCTGGATTGGCGTTCTGAATCATCCTGTCAGACAAAACTAACCATGCTGGGCCTGTAACTTCACACTAATGCCAAGATTTAATAGTAGGACCAGGAGGCATCAAATAACAGGAAGGAAATTCAAAATAAACAAAAGAAAGTAATTCTTCACAAGCAGAATTCCTTTGCAAAGGGTGTTGTAGACAGAGAAATTTCCAAGGAAGACTAAAGAGATTGGAGAAATCCACAGAAGGCTAATAAACCTTGGTCCGGCCCACAAAACTTCAAAAACGAGAAAGTATTAGAGGAAAATACTATTATTGCTCTTCTTTTTTAACAGTGCTCTCTAAATCTCCAGTTCTAATCAGCATTGGAACCAGTATGCAGGGCTAGAAGAACATTTTATTTGACCTGCCATTTTTGTATTACATTTCATGGTCTGAAATAACATACCAAGTTGATTTGGCTTTTTTTCTTTTGCAGGTTTGTTGTTTTTTGGGGTGTTTTTTTTTTTTTTTTTGCTTTTCGTCTTCTCCCGTTGACAACCCAGGAGGCAAAAGCATAGCTCTTCATGTGAGTGTGTAGCTGCCAGAATTTCCGCACTGCCTCACATGCAGGCTAGATGGCTTTTTGCAGGTACATGAATGAGATTAAAGATCATCCTTGGACCAAAGAAAAAAGAGTAAAATTTTGCCAGGTCAGAACTGTGCCCTCAACTATTAAAAGTGCATATCAGTGTTATGACAAATGCCTTAGAATTTGAATAAAAAGCCCACCAGAATCCACAAACTACACAGAGGAAATGCACTTAATCCTGTATCACCATGCCAAAAAGATGAAAAATTACAGCTCTCTTCACTTTGATCTGGTAGGAAATATATAAATTCTTTTTCTACAGCAAGAAATCCATTTCTGTAGCCAGGGCTGGTTGTGCTGGAGGGGAAAAAAAAAAAAATAAATAAAAGAATGCAGGTTAATTCAGCTTTCAAACCACTACAATATACCACAAAGCCCTCAACTACTTTACACACAGCCTTCACCTCAAGAGACTCTAACAATTTTCTTCTTGCTTCTAAGTGATGATTAATACACAGGCTCCAAATACACAAAGGGGTAATAAAACACCCTATGCCATGAACACATATTGGATTGAGTTCATTATTTCTCGAAGGTGTTGAAAGCCCTGTTGGCAGCTCTTCCTGGGGAACAGCCTTTCTCTTTCTGAAATGCTATGTTCTGGTTATGAAGGGACACCTTATTAAAAACATAAAAAAAACTAGAAGGAAACACCATTACACAATTTCAATAGATGTTTAAAACCCCAGAAATAAAATACTTACTGAAAGATGGTGCTCATTTTCTCTGGATAGGGCCTGTGTTATCACAGAGATATATCTCCTCAAAGATGGCCCAGTGGAAAAGCAGACAGTGAAAGGAGAAACAATAACCACTGGTAGCTGCACACAAGAGAGGCCTGACCTCATGTACCTGGGAACTAAACCATCAGGACCTCACATCTCTTTTCTTTTACTGCAAGGAAGCAGCTGAGCAGCCCTAGTGTAAAAGAGTGAGAAGGATGGGTCTCTTTTGAGCCACCTCTCTAGGCCATTATTACACTAAATAATCACAGAAACATTTCCCACTCTTGCTAAGCCTTTGGTACTAATCAGCTTTACTAACCATGCTGGGAGCCTTAGTGTTCTGAGATCAAGCCATCTTCACCTGCTATTAAAGGACCATCTATGGTTGCATATGAGTGCCAGTCCATGAAGGTCACTGACAGCATTAGGCATAAGAGCTTCATCTCCTCAGCACCTCAGTAGCTGAGCCAGATTTAATAGTATCCACAATGCTGGAAACACTGAGAATTTTTACAATTGAGAGATTGATCCCTCAGTCAAAAGCATTTCTCACAAACTCAGAGTTGTAGAAGAGTTCCTTTTCCCCATGCCTGCTTCTCCCAGCATCCTTGTCAGACTTGATGAGCTCCAGGATGGCAGTGTCTTGGAGTCCAGCTGGCAAAACACAGTTCTGATGTGCCAAATTCAGTACAAATAAAAGGAGAGACTGTGTGGGTTTCACTTAATCCTAGATATCTGCCTGTGTAGTCATCTAGGGAGACTCATCCTACTCTCCTTCCTTAAACTGTGGAAAACAATTGGCATGTTTAGGGAGCAATTTCTCTAACCACAGACAGCTATGCTAGGGTAAAGTGAATCATACCCAGAAATTCCCATTTTGTTGCAAAGGCTATGAAGAGAGAAGAGAGCTTAGATATCAACAGATACCTGTATGTAGGAAAATAACATCATCATCTCTGTTCTTAAGAGCTTATGTTCAAAAGGGAAAGAATTTCCTGGCACAAATATTGCCCACAAGATATTTTCCAAGGATTCCTGTTTAAAGTGTCCATTCAATCAAACATTATCAAGTAATCCTACTGATCTAAGGCTAAAGAGACAGGTAAAGAAACAAAGTCAGACACTGAAGAAAAAGACAGCCTCTCTCACCTCCTTAAGTGATTGGATAATATGAAAATCCACTGCTCAGACCAACAAGAAGAGTATTGTGGAGATTAGTTAGTCATCCTGCTCTAGGTGAGACACTGAAGTGCTGGGAAAAGTGCTTTTCAGCCTGGTGGATAGACTGTGAAGAAGTCATGAGAACAGCTGAGCCCTGAGCATCACCAGCAAGGCACAAGCTTTTGACATGAGGCAGGAGTCAAATACTTTGTCCTTACAAATACGTGCTTTGGAAGAGACCAAACTGACCCCTTTTGTAAAGCCCCAAAGCTCTTGCTGTGAGCAAATGAAGTGCTTTGATCTCTCCTGAGCAGCTTAATGAGCCTGAGGTTTTTGCAGGGACAAAATGTTTTGCATTTTCATTCCAAACAGCACAGACAATGCCTGTCATCCAACACCCCCACCTCAGCCTGAATCACTACCTGTTTTCTTAGATACCTATTTTCCTCTAAGCTCATAAATTGCGTGTTTAGCAAATAATGCATATCACCTTGAGAACACAGTAGTTTTGTTTCCCCTGTGTAAAGTATCCCCCTATTGGATATAAAACTTTGTTCATCTATGGAGCAAAGGAAGGTGATCACCGAGATCAGCCTTTGAGTGAAAAGAAGATGTTCTCATTATTTTAGACCTATGTTCCCGTAATCAGCAGCTCACACTCCAGATGAGGGAAAGCAGCACCAAGACTGATAGCAGAAACACTCAGGTTCAGACTGTGTGCTTTTAGATTCAGGCAAAATATTCTTGTTAGTGTATAATCAGTCAGTTCTGTATGCACACTAATGGCAGCTGAAAAGGTGTGTGCTGCTTTGGGTTTCAGGAGCCTTCACCACAGGAAACAATATTTTATTATAATGTAGACTTCTGTATTATTTGCAAAAGTCCTCAGTGCAGGACAGATGTTTTCATCACTCACTGCTATATATAAGTAAAAAGAGATGGTAGAAAGTGAGAATAAATATTTTAATAAACAAACAAAAGTATTATTAATTCATGCAGAATATAATATATGTATAATTTCCAGGAGGACGTGATTGATGGTGCACCTCAGTGAGAAACTTTCTTCATTAGATTGAAGCAGACACTCAAAGCATGTAGGAGGGGCCACTCAGGCAGAGCAACACATTGGGGTCTCCAGAAAAAGTATGGGGAGAAAAGATGAAGGAAGGCTCAGGCAGTATTTTCCTTCACTCATGTTGCCCAGAGAAGTTGTGGTTGCTACATCCCTGGCAATGTTCAAGGCCAGGCTGTACAGAACTCTGAGCAATCTGGTCTAGTGGGAGATGTTCCCCATCCATGGCAGGAGGGTTGAAATGAGATGATCTTTATGATCTTGTCTAACCAATAGGCCATTCTATAATTCTATGATTCTGTGTGGATTTCCCACCAGCCACTTTCAGCAAGCAGAGTGCTCTGCATGCAGGCCTCCCTTACTCTGTACAAAGTAAGCTCTACGAGCTCTTCTGCTCTCAAAGGCTACTTTTGCCCTTCTTCACATAAGAAAACATATCTGATGCCTACAACTACTTACAAAGCTTTTTCTATTCCACCCATTGTAGTCAATGGATTGATGTGTGTCTGCAAAAAAAAAGGGGAACTAGTGACTAAGAATTATAGAAGTCTGGGAGGAGGTGTGGGAAAGGCATAGTTTTTCCTGTGTTAATTATCTAGAAGGCAGCTGGTCCCACTAGCAAGAGACAACTTGTTCTTTTTTATTCCAGTCCATTTTTTGGTTTATTGAGAGAGATTTTTGTTTGTGTTTCTTAGCTTTGTTTGGGGGAATCTTGGAGGAGCTTTTTTCACATTACTCTGTAGCATGGTTCCAGGGATGAGAATATCATGTAAGTTAGGTTACAGGGCTTGAAGTTAAACTAATGCAAAGTGACAATCAAGAAAGTCTGTTTTCAAGTCCTCTGAATTAAAATGGGATGTTATCAACATAACATGAAATGGAAAGAGCTTATTTCAGTGCAGCTTTTCTGCAGATTCTTTGCATCTGAAAGCGTAAGTCAGATACAGATTTGACATGAATTAATATATCCAAAAAATACATAACAAAAACGAACTTTTGGGATTCTGCAGATTCATGCAAAGGATGATTGGTACTTACAAAAGTCCTCTCACTGACATAGATTCATTTTCACTATCTGTTTAAAAGCTGAGGTCTGTTGGTTAGCCCAGCTGTTTCAGGACAAGAAGTGGGAATCTGATGCCTAGAATCGTGCTTGCAGATGAGGTGAGGAGAAATGTGATGAAAAGCCTGCAGCTTGCACATACTGCATCAGTTCATCAAGATCTGTGCTTTAGACTTTGGGGGAAGATAAAAAGAGTTAAACCTCAAATGGAAAAATGGATCTCTGGAGTTTTTCTAAAAGGCTGTGTTAGGCTTTTCACTGTGTAATTTTGTTTTATGTTACAGACAAAATAATGAGTCATCTTTAAAAGCTGCTAATTGATTAGGCTGGGATCATGTGACCCATCAGCATCCTTTTGATCTATTTCATAGTGAGCAAACAGAGAAAAGATGTAGTTGCAATACAGGTAACAGGACAATCCAGAGAGACACCTTGTTTGAAGAGTCACCTTAAAATGCCCTTTTCTTTAATGTTCCGGTTTTGTACTACACGTTCAGAAGACTTCAGTATTCCTTTAAAGAGAGTTATTTAGTACAGAAGTAAAGGCTAGTCTAGACAGTTAAATTGAATAAAAACAGAAGCACTGAGTAAGAAAGTACAGTCCAGCCCAACCAGACACAGGATTTAGTTGCCCTTTGCCAGTTTTTTCATTTAAACTGAAATTTCCCTTTCTGTGTGTCTGCTTAAGGCCTAGATTTTTTGTTTGTTTTATCTATCTATAGATAGATACACATACACTATTTATTTGAAAAAATATCACCAATTTCTGAGAGTGGGGCTAGGCAAAACATTAATTTCTCTGTGTGATTCCCTGAGACACCTTTTGTGTCACTAGACTATAGGTGTTCATATTTGACAGCAAGGCTTCTTCTTGCTCAAGGACTTGCCCAGTGCTGTTAAGAAAACAAAAAATCATGTCTTCATGGGGCTAGGTTATGAGGTTTTGATAAACTACCATGTGTGCAGGCTTAATAGAGGCTTGGTAGTGCTTTGTGTGCCCCAGCTGTGCCCCAGTCCAGGGCTTAGAGAGATTTTTCCTACAATTTCAGCCACAGCCAGAAACTGAAGTGAAATTAGGGAGAGGCATTCTCTTTAATCCTTCCCACCTTTGATGCCCAGGTACTGGAGGGGAGAATGCCAGCAGCAATCTGTGTCCAGCCTGAAGTAAAAGAGTCTGGAACACTACTCGGAAGAAAAAACTTGGGGAAGACAATGAGAGAGTTTCATCAATTAATTTAAAAATAGTTTACAGAATGAAAGTTAAGAGTGGATACAAACAAAAAGGTTTCTGGAAAGTAAAAATGAAAATATTTCCACAGGCCCATTCCAACCATTTCCAAAAAATAAACTTTTTTTTTCTTTTTCTTTTTTTTTTTCTTTTTTTCTTTTGGAATCTAAACAAGGTTGAAAATTAATGTGTCCTTTTTTTTTGTCCAAATCATGAATGCTCTTAGATTAAGAGATGTAGGTTTCAGTGTGTTGTAGTCAATTCCTGTAGAACATTTAGTGTTCCCACAGCTCTGCTGTTGTTCTCAAGTCCCTCACGATTCCCATAAGAGGAAATAGTATTCCCTCTCTATTAAAGACTGAGAAAGGGGGTAGAGGGGGAATTAAGAAAAAATATCCATTAACCTGGGGATTTCTCGTTTGTAACATCCTGTGGCCTGGCACATTACTGCCTTCAAAGTGTAGCCGCTGATATTCACTTGCAGTTGTGAATGCTCAGCTCTCTCACAAATCAGCTGAGGTTGAAGACAGACTCCTAGAAAACAAGAATAGCACAACAAAGCATCACTTCAGTGTCCTGCTTAGAGACATTAAGGAGGTGGAACCCTGCCTCATCCTCTGCACGGAGAGCTGGAGACTGACATTCTTTTTTTGGTGGTGTCACCCTCATTGCTGATGGAAGACACAGTATTTATGGTATCACAAGGGGTCCTTGTTATGTATTTCATGGCTGGGAGGCAATAAGCAGTGTTGGCCCTGTGATTAATTTCTCTGGCCTGCCTGTGTGACAGCTGGATTGGGAGCTGCCTTCCTGCTCCCTATTTACCTGCCCAGCACTGGAGTGGTTCAAGTGCACTGTGACCAAAATGTGTTTCCAGAGTTAAGGCTGATCTACTAATATATAAAGATAGATCTCTCTGAGATTCTGGGTGACACCTTCCAGGCAGATAAATTCATTACATTACATTGCCTTGCAAAACCACCTCATCCACTAAACCAAAGAAATTCTAAATTATCAAATTAAGTGGGACAGCTCTGCTAACACAAGTATACGTTGTTATCTCAGGTGAATAAACTGAAAACCTAAACTCTCGGCTGAGGTAAAAATTTGGAAAGGCATCCTGTGTCATGATATAACCCAACAGAAATGCTAACCTACACTATCTGTAAAATTTGGAGGAGCAAAAGGCAGAAATGTACAGCAGGATACAATGAAGTAATTTTCTCTCTAAGGATGGACAAATTTAATTGTACTAAGTTATTTCATTGCTGGGTTAAAAGTGTTTTACTTGCTTTATGGGAAAGGTATTGATCCAAACACGGTTATAGCCTAACTTCTTTGGAACATATTAAAAATTCAGTGCAGAGTCTTATGCTAAGAGGTAACAGGTGCAGTATTAGACTCTGAATACTTACTTTTGTTTTGGCGTTTTGCATTGTTTTGAACAGAAGGGAAGAGCATGTTTTCCTTCAATAGCCCTTCTACCATGCTGAGATTATTGGATTAGGTCCTCAGATTACTGGGATTTGAATAAACCATGTTTTGCTTGGAGTAAAAATGCGCAAATACAAATTCACCCTTTGATTTCAAAGCATCTTGGAAAATTGAGGAGAAATTGGAACCCCTTCACTGAGCAGCCTGAGAATCAGCAATGCTGAGAAGCAGTAGTCAATATTCCAGAGCTCTCTACCTAGCCTGAAGAAGGGCCAGGAGGCACCTAGAAATAAGGTTGAGAGCTTGTAAAATCGTAATACAGATCGTAAATACAGAAATACAGAACTTCAGCAATGAAACCCCAAACCAAGCAGGTAACTCAGCAGAATTTTGAATTTCTTATAGCCACCATACTTGGTCAACACACTCCAAAACATCCACCCGGGTTCAGAGACTGTCTCACAACTTTGGGTTGTGGCTTGAGTAAAACGGGGATGAGTTTCAGTCGAACAGCCCTATTTATAATTTCTGGCAGACACCAGGCCAAACTCTGTGGTTTTGCATGGTTTCCGTCTAAAAGACAGCAAAAATTGGCCATTTCAGCTGATTTTTTGCTTTGGGTTTTGGTGTGGATGGGAGAAAAGAGGGAGGAAGTTTCATTCAAAAGTTGAAGCGATGAGAAAAGTTAGAGTCTACGAACCTCACAAGCCAAAGCTAGAGAAGGTTGACATTGAGCCCTGGGAACAGAAACCACGGTGATTTTCTTGTCTCCCATGGTAAGCAGAGACTATGTGGTGAGTGATAGTGCTGTAGGAAAATGTCTGAGTGGAGCTCCACAGACAGAAGGTGGATTGTATGGACAAGAAGCCAACTGATTGCTACTGGATGGATCCTGTCTTCCTACGTAAAGAACTTCTGATCTAAAATCAGCTGCTCACATGTTAGCAGCAAAAACCTTTACAGCACGCACCTCTCAGCTGTGAAACCTCAAAGCATGCCAAGAGGAAGCCATGTGGTCTTCTCAATGGTTGGAATAAAAATATGGGAAATCTGGAGTACTGAGCCACTGACTCAGAGAGTGATTATAAGGAAGTCACTCCTCTTTCTTGTTCTTCAGTCACACTAGTCCAAAACAGCTTTAAAAAGTAGGAATCACTTAAAAAAAACCCACTCTGACTAATCCATTTGTTGAATAACCATACATGTGATGTCTCTGGAAGCTTTCTTGGCATATGAAACACCTTCCCAAACAGATAATCACCCAAGATAGCTCAGGGTCATGACACTGTAAAAGGAAACACTAAAGGAAACAAGAAAATGCCAACAGAAACTCTCAGTGGAATCAAAACCAACCTACAAGTGTAGATGTCATCTTCCAAAAAGACATCTGGAATTGCTATCATTTTATTGTTACTCATTTTTACAGGATTATTTTCTACCTCATCATTATTTTCAAAGGGATGAAACCAAATAAACCAGAATGAGAAACTACTGAAATATACTTACTAAAATGGAAAGAGATATCAAGGTATAACTTTCTTTCCTTTCTCACAACTGGATGGAAAACAAGTGAAGCTGAATTATATTATCATGCACTTATATTACTTTCAGTAGTGAAAGATACATAGTAATTTGGCAAGCATTAAAAAGACCTCAGTAAAACTTATGTGAAAAAAGTTTAGTAAAGTGACATTATTCGCACACCATAATGGCATGAACAAAAAACACATTAAAGTGTCATGTCCGTTCTCTTCCTCCGATCCCAGCAGTATTCCCCCAAAGCCTTTACTCCATCCCCAGATAAAGCACAGAGACTGAGGCAGACACAAAACCTATCTATAACAGAAAATTAAATCCAGTCTAACAGCACCATGACCTTTTGCACTGGCTTTAGCTTAGGAGGAGCTCAGACACAAACCACACTTTTAGTGAGCTAAGAAACAGCCAAACTGTGGATATCTGCTCTAGCATAACCTTTCTGACCCAGACAGGTATCACAAACAAAGGCACCTGATCATGCCAAGGTGCCAAATCTGCCCAGTATGACAGTTGCCAAAAAATGTGAACAGACACAGACCCATGCCCACTTCTTTTTCCTTGGCCCACAAGGAACTTTGACTCGAGGCAGTGCTGAACAAAAGACTCTTTAGCTTATTAAAACAAAATCTTGATCTTGAGGAAACTGGTTTTAGCCCTAATCAATAGATATAATTGTACTGTATGGTTATCAACAAGAAAGATTATTCAGGAAAAAGAACAGTAGTAAATTCTAATTTATTTCTATAAGGATGAAAGTTGGCAAAATACAGTAGACCACATGCACCACCAGAACTACTCATGGTAGCTGGACACAGTGTCGTGTCACAGGCAACACATCCTATGTAAAAGTAGAGTTCAAGAGTTCAGCTGATGTATGTGGAAATACCCAAAATAACCCTGATTCAAGTGAATAAGGACCTCTGGATATAATCTAGTATTATCCCTGATCATTCCATTCCCTGAAGAAAGCAGGATTAGCACTAAAGTTCAGCCCTTCCAGATGAGTTTTGAGTATCTCCAAGAATGCAAATTGCACAACTTCTCTGGACAATCTTTTCCACGTCTTAAAAAACCTTGCGAACTCCTTTCTCCCTTATGTTGAGCTGGAACTTTCCTTTCTGCAACTGATGTCTGCTGCACTTTCCTTCTCTCTGTATGGCTCTGAAAAGGGTCCAGCATTTCCTGGTTTAACAGTCCCTACTGGGCTGGTGTGAGGTCCCTGCAAAGCCATCTCTTCTCAGGCTGCACATGCCAAGCTCCCTCAGCTGTCCTTGCACACAGCATGCCTCAGTTCCCAGCCACCCCAGTAGCTCCCTATTAGCTCCCCTTTCTCAACAATCCTTCAGCCCCGCTGTGAGCAGTGGCCCAGCCACAGTCAACAACAAATCATAGGAAGATTGCAACGGGAAGGGACCTTCAGGTATAGGGGCTGATGTGGATTCTGACCTCTCCTCAGCAGCAGCTGTATTGACTGATGTAGCTGCTGCTGCTGCTGTTTTTGATGGTATCAACTAACAAAGTTAGAGAAACCTTACTCCTGGGTGGAAAATTTTAAAATATGCCCAAATCCCAAAACTTCCTGCGGCTGCTCAAAAACTCCCTGCCTTCATACTCATGCCTGAAGATGTCGGATTTAATATTTAAAGGTTTTGGTGGCAAGTGTGTTACTCAAAAGGGGGCTATTTATAGCTCACTGGTGCTGACAGCACTGACTCTTTGTACAGCCCACGAGTCATGTAACCTGGCTGTTGCCCAGGATGGTGTTGGTGGAAGACAGTGGGTACACTGGTTATGCTCTGAGAAGTGGTCAAGAGGCAGCTGAGCACAATGAGGAGCATAACCTGGACTTTTGCCCTTCCCAAATTGTAGGGCTGGTTTGGCAGTGGTCTGGTCCCCAGAGTATTTATACTTCCATTTACCTCAGCTCAGAGACAAAGCAGGAGAAAATTCCTGGCCATACACAAACCTGGGGAAGCAACTAACGTCTCTCCTGACACTAACAAAACATCTAAAGCAGAACTAGATGGGCAGGTTTAGGTGACTAACTCTCAACCTTTGCAGAAACTGAAAGACTTGGAGGGCAGCAGTCTCCCACCCTTCCAGGAGAGTCTCTGGGAGCAGTCCACCCTCCCAGAGCCATGCTGAGGAGGAGCCATGCACACCATCTCGAGCAGACTCACTGTCTTATTGGACAGACTCACTGTCCAACATTCTCATCTTGCCTTTACCTCTTTCCCAGTCTGCAAGAAAACTCTGCAAAACTCTTTTCCCCTCTCCTTGAACACCTGTCCCTCTGGACTCACCTTCTTCTCCCATTCTGTTCTTAGGAGCAGCTGACCAGACTAATGTTTACATGGTGAGAGACAATTAAGAAATATCCCAAAACAGCGCTTGTATCACATTGTGGTCCCAGAAATTCTGAAATAGTTTTGAAGCGCCCTTCTTTTTCCAGAGCATGGGCTCACATGATTTTTTTATGCTGGCATTAAAGCAAGTTGTGCTTGCCTGAGAAGTACAAAGCACATGGACATAGCAGAGAATAAGAGCCTACATATTTATTTAGTAGATTAAAGATCTTATATTAGTTAAAGGGACACAAATATCAAGAGGAAAAAAATACTGCACAGCAGAGGTCTCAAGAATAGTCAGATTCTAATTACTGTAATTATATCTTTCAAAGGTAAGGTATGAAAATTATCACTTAAATGAGGAAACAAGGAAAGCAGAGAGAACAGTACCTTATTTCTCATCTTATCTTTGTCTCCCTGTCATTGTACTGAATTGCCATGATTACTTTTCGTTAGTCTTTTCATTTTTCTCACTGTTCTCTTGAGGATATAAGGCTAGATGAACAAAGCAAGGTTATCAACCAAAATTCAATTTCACAAACTCCTAAAGGGGAATATTTATGAAAATGCAGACTTTAGAAAGATCAGGTTCCTGTCTAACTTTCCTTTATGAGTTTGAGCAGTGACTGAACAAAAGCAAATGCTTCATTGTTGAGGTTCTTTTTGGTTGGAGCAAAATTAAGGACATAAAAACACCTCCCACAGAAAGAAGTCAGCAAAACCTGCCTTCTTCTCCAGATTTTTCTCTTTCCTGCCTTCCTGTAACCTCCCCATTTTCATTCTTTTGAGCAACAAGGGGTGGATCTAGCTCTCACTGAGCTATGGCTGCAATTGCCTCTCACAGCCGGCAAGTTCCTGCACTGGCTGCTGTTGCGCTCCCCACCAGCTCCTGCTTTCCTCCCAACTGGATGACATTTCTTGGAACATGAGTTACACTTCGTGTAACCCTGTCCCATTATATTGTGTGTCTATCAGTGAAAACAATACCTTTCTCTTTGAAAGAGGAAGGTATCATCTCAACATTGATGGCACCGAAACAACTCTGCAAATATTTTTCCTGCAAACGGAGTTCTTCAACACAATATCCTTTATCCTTCTCAACAGTCCAGAAAACTCCAGCAGGCTTAACCCCATGAAGTGCAGAGCACTGAGTCCAGTTCATGTCCATGGGGCTTGAGGCAGCCTCAGAGAGCAGGAGTTGGGCACAAGCTGGTGGCACATTCCTGCGGCACAGCCAGCCAAAACACTGTTTTTCTAATGGGAATCACAGACAGACTTCCTGTCATTTTCTCTTTTGATATAAGGGCAGAGGGTTCAGAAGAAGAGGAAGGAAAGGGAAGAAGAGATGTGAGGAGAAATAATGATGAAGAGCAAAGAGAGGAAGGGGTGTGAGGATTGAGGTCTCAGACATGATTGGGAAGGTAATAGGAGCAAGCCACCCAGCAGAGCATTTCTGACAACATCCATTCTGCACAGAGGAAGGGTTGGTGACCAGCTTCTGACAGTGCTACACCTGGATAAGCAAATGGACAACAGAAGGAAGCTAGTCCAGTTATATCCTCACTAGGAAATTTGGTTCTGCTGTCACCACAGACAAACAGCTTAATGCAGGCCAGAAGAAGACCCAAATGATGACATCCTGTGACTTGGGGAGGACTTGGATAGGGAGGGCATAGATCAAGAGATGACCTCGCAGCAAGAGATGGTGGGGCAGTTGTGACAAGGTCTGTGACACCATGTGCTTGTGGCAAACATGTCCCAGTCCCTGCTTGGCTGGGATATGCCTGACTAAGGCAGGCCTAGACATCCAGGGTGCCTTTTCCCTCTGCTCTGCAGAGGATTTTTCCATCTGATCATATTTGCAATGGGACTGAACTTAGAACAAACACAAAAAGAAAGCTGTTTTGTTGTAAGAAGCCTCCTGTGCAGTATCACTCATATTTCTCTGCCTCTAGTGAAAGCCCTGAAAAGGCTTGGTGAGGTGACACAACTCTATGGGTCCAGCTTCCTAATGCAAATAATTCACAGAACTGCAAGGAACAAGACAGAAAGAGAGTTATTAACATTGCTTTAACTTTGATGGAATAATTCGATGACTGAATTTCAGCTCTTTTTGAAGTAGAAATTAGCAGTCATGAACGCTGCATTTCAAGGTAACCCTGCTTAAATTAAACCAGACAGTACTGAACTCTCACTGGAACCTGTTAAATTAATGGCAGAAGTTTTTAGCAAAGCCTTTTCCCCTCCTTCTAAACTGTGATAAGTGAGGAATTAGTGTTTTTAGAACAAAAATGCAATTTAAAAATTCAGAGTGTTGAAACTCATACAGAACACTTAGCTTCTCCACTAATGCCAAAGAACTCCTACGCATACCAGCACAAGGTAATATGGGTCAGAAATGAAAAAATGCTGATAGAAGCTCATTTATAAACTATAGATGTAATATTTGTAAAAACAACTTGTAAAAAAACTAAGGAATATTATGCAGGTGATGGCTGGAATTCCACGCAGACAAGAACCAGATGAGAAATTAAGTGCATATTTCGAACAGCCATTTGAACACCTTCAGTACAGAAACAGTAGATTCTAGTATGAAGTCTTTAAATAAAGGATGTCTCTTTTCTGAGAAGCTATGTTTTGGCACAGTGAGGAATGATGACCTAAATGTGGAAGACTTTAAGCAAAATTTTCTGCCTTTTTTTTGCTGGAGCTCAGACATAAGGATAGTAGAGCTACCTTCCAGTCTTGGAGTCTGAACCTCTGCATAGGGATGTGTGTACATAGAGTATATCCAAAGCTCTCCATCTAGTGGCAGTTCACAGAATCATAGTACCATAGACTCCTTTGGGTTGGAAAGGACCCTTCCAAGACCTCTTAGTCCACCTACCCTGCAACAATCAGGAATACCTTCCACTATATCAGATTGATCAGAGCCCCATCCAATTTTGAGTGTCTCCGGGTTTGGGGCATCTACCACCTCTCTGGACAACATCTACTGGTGCCTCACCACCCTCACTGCGATCTAAATCGACCTCTTTTAGTTTAAAAACTCCTGCTAGAAGCCATGTGATGCTGCCCATTTGGTGAGGCTCAGTCAGGTTGCTGCTGTGCACTGAACGCGTACTGCACATGCACACAGAGATACAGGCCAACCTCAGCCCACTGCCCAACGCTGTCTTCACTGACTGTCTCACGCCTCACTCTAGCACAGGCATCCACAGTCAGTTCCTGTTCCCAGGAATAATTACAAGGAAAAAGAACTGTGAAGATTCATCAGTTTCCTTAGGACTTTCTCACCCTATGAGTATCTTTCCTTTGAGATGAGATATCCTTGTTAATATGTTATCCTTTTGAATCCTTTTTCACTTGGATGTTCAAACCTTGGAATTGGTGCAGGTGAGATAATGGAACACAGAGAAAAGTAAGGATGAGAGGACCACTGAAGATCCTAGCCATCTTTGTGGACCTGTGTCTCTAAAAAAAGCCATTATAATGAGCAGAGAGTGTGTGATGGAAAAGGAAAAAGGGAGGAAAGGTACAGGGAAAGAAATAAAAATCCTTCTCATTCAAACTCTTCTATGCACTTATCCATAAATGTAACAGAACCTCTCTGCAGTTCCATCATGGTCATTAGCTGGTAAATGCTAGGTCTAGGGACATATAGAGTGTTAACCTTGATCCCTCATTTGCGCTTCCAGAGTGGACTTTTACATAACTGAAGGTTAGGTGTGAATCAGTGACCAAGTTAAGAAATGTCTCCCGCTTCCTTTCTGGTGAAAATGAGGTCTTCCCCATGGGTGCTTGACAAGTGTGGGCACAAGTGTTCCCTTCATTCTTCCTCTCCACTAGAACTCTCACTGGATTTGGTGGGAGACAACCCCAAACAAGGGGTGAAGGTCACTGAAAAACCATCTGCAGTTTTTCAGGCTTTTAGCCAAGTTTTATGCTGTTGATTGTTGGCTGGCTTGCAGATTTTCCAGCTGTTTGACTGAATTAATTATTTTTTTCCCCCTGCTCTCTAGCTTATGGGTTGATATTCTGGCCAGATGGTCCCAAGCTGGGACTGACTATCTTGCCACTCTCTGCTCCCTCATTGTGCTATTGATCCAGAAGTCAAGTTGCTGTCTGCCAGCCTTATTTTTCTCAAATCTGTTGCCTTATGCTTTTTTACATAAAGATAATTTCATATTACCTTTACATGTCCCGTCACTATCCTGAATGCATGACAGGCTGAGGAACAGCAGGAGCAAAGAAAACTCTTTCATGTGTCATGAAATGCAGCAGAGGCCCATCTCTGACTCCATTCGGAGCAGAGTGAGAAGCAGTTGACAAGTCTGTCTTTGTATTTGTGTTTCTCTATATCAGCCCTAAGGATGGAATGGATTCCTTCCTCTCTTTGGGTAAAGGAATGCCATCCTACACAGCAGGGACCTGGATCAACATACTCAGAAAAAGCTCTCTGCATGATAGGCAGGCAGATTTCTCAGCGCAACTTTTTTTATGAAGCTCTTTATTGTAACATGAAAAAAATTATTCAATGTATTGGATCTTTTGGAATTTATGCTTTGGAACTATATAGTAACTGATTTTCTCTTTGCTTAAAAACAATAGTTTGATAAAAGTATACAAGGTACACACACCCATACAATTTAAGAATGACAAAGAAGCATTAAAACTTGAAGTGCTATTTTTAAATGGAAGAAACATAAATGCTGGAGACTATGTAATAAAATCATAGAATCATTAAGGTGTCAAAAGACATCCAAGATCATTGAGTCCAACCTTTGACCAAACAACATAACATCAATTAAACCATAGCACTAAGTATTGTGTCTAGTTGTTTCTTGAACAGTTTCAGGGATGGTGATTCCACCAACTCCCTGGACAGTCCTTTCCATTGTCTGACTCTCCTTTCAGTGAAGAAATTCTTACTGATGTTGAGTCTGGAGCTCTCCTGGTGCTTAGGCCATTTCCTCATCCTGTCAACAATGTCAATCCAATGTTGTTGTTGTTTTTTTTTTCTTAAAATAATACAACCAGTAAGCAAGAAACAGATTATAAACAGAACAAGAAATAAATCCATGCAGATGATTTCAGCATTAAACAGCTTGTCCCTTCTGCCCTTTCTCCAGGAAAACAACTGCTCCTGAAGTCATAACATTTAGATATCCAGAAAAAGCAGTATAAATTACCCAGAACAGAACTTTGCAGAAGCGCAAAAACAGAGCATTTGGTAGATGGAGGCAATTCAATTTTTTGCCATCAATCTCTCCTATCTTATACGCTTGAGATTTAGATGATTATGTAGCTTGACATTTCCACTCTGATGACAGACTTCTGAGAGCTGTCACTTCTTTGGGGGCAGTGTCCCACCCCTCCCTACACACATGGTCCTTCCCTTTGAGTGTACTCTTGTACAAACAGCAGATAGCTGCTGGGGCTCTTTCACAAAGTGCATCTTGGCTGTCTTTTGACCTGCTTCTGCTCCCTCTATCCTCAACAGAAAAAATCCCCTCAATTCTATATGAGTGGGAACTATCTTGCTGACCTCCTCCAAGCACATCTCTTGGGTGGCCTTTGTTCTTTGTTGGCTCTGATGAGGGTGTTCTCTGAGCATCTTCAGCCCCAAGACCTATGGCATCATCCTTCAGTTCTGGTCTTCCAGTATGCGAGGGGTCACAACACAGCTTCTTTCACAATACACAGATTGAAATTTGGATGGGGAAAAATGGAATGTTAGGGAAAGGGAAGGACATACTTGATCTTTCAGTCCCCATGAGTGTCTGTTGCTCTGTTTTTCTCCATTGTTTTATTTTACTTTCTTAGTCAGTCAAGAGAATTTCTGTTAGTATATTGTTAATTTCCTAGCTTACTAACCCTCAAATGTGAGATTTTAATTTCAACCTATGAATTAGCTGTTTTTTTAAAAAACACATGGAAAGGGAAATGACAAGGGCACTGCTGTTGTTAATGTATCTATTACAAACCACTAAGGAAGGAAAAAAGCCTGAAAACCTAAAGGGAAAAGGAAGACATATAACCATGTCTAGTTAACAAAACACTGGATAAAAAGAAGGAATCAAGTGAAATTTTTAACTGACTGAGAAGTACCTCATTAAAAGTTACAAACATAGGGAAAAGAAGGAAGAAGGAAGATCCTTGGGATCTAGATGCATTGGAAATTCAACTTGTGAAGCTTATGTTGTTGTTCCTTCCTCTAAATGTAAACCATGTGAAAGCTCCCAATCAGTTTTGTACACAGTAAATTATTAATGTGTAGTAGCAAGAAAAATCTCACTTTGTGACTCTGACTCAACCTGTCAAAAGATAAAGAAATTTTGTCAAAAGCAAGCAATTGAAAAATATAATTGTAAATTAAAACAGCTCATGCTTCTAAAAGTATAAGATAAACATTTACCAAGTGGCCTCTTGAAGCAGACAAACAGAACGTTACTGAGTCAGAGTATATTATAGCCAAAAATGCCTTGATGCTTTACTGGCATCAAATAATAAGTCCTAGTGCCCATCCCTGAAATCCTTATGTGGTGATTCAGATATTGGCTGCATATACAGAAGATGTGTGTGCACCTGGGGAATGGTAATGTCCCATCAGGGGTGCTATTGTAAAAATTAATATGAGAGAAAGAACTGAGAATAATAAGACATTTTGGACATTTTTCGTACTGGGAATCTCACCTCTGTGAAACAAAAAATGGGCAATTAAAAATATTTATGGAACAATCTCCCTCTGGATATCGAAATATGAAGGGTTCATTATGCAATGCTGTAATTGCAACAAGAGAGGACAATTTAAAGTAGCTTAAAAAATTAATTTTGACACAAATGCAAGATCGTTCCCTGACTGGATAATAGTTATGCACATGGGAGAAAAAAAAAAAGCCATTTCTAACTGCAATTGAACCTTCATTTGGCAATTAAAGAAAAATAGGATAAAGGGTGCTTGAATGCAGAGATATCTAGAATGCAGTGGGCAGTTCTACAGAGCTCTTGTTTCTGACCAAAAAAAAAAAAAAAAGTGAGAAAGAGAAGAGAATTTGCCAAGAGCTTTTCCCATGTGAATTTCAGCACACTACAGAAAAGACTGCTGGGAATAAAAAAAATAAGGGTCAGTTACCCTCCCTAACCTCCCTAACAGGACATTTCTCAAGTCATTGAGACAATGAACCTGCCCTTACCTTGTATTGTTTCACCATGACAGCAATGAACCAGCAATTCCACAGCTTCTCAGGCAGCTCCCTTCCTGAGAACCAAATTTCACTTGAACTTTGTGCTGAAACCAAGAAGACTTTTGTCTTTTTAGTGCAAGCTTCTTCAGGAGATGACAGTCTCTTGTTCATTCAAACAATGAGAAGACTACTGGGCTCTGTCATAGGTGAAATCTGGCTTCTCTAGCCTGTGGGCAAAAATAACAGCAACCAATCACTGGAAGTTACTTGCACTTTTTCTTGACAAAATTTGAACAGCTCAGTACGACTGGTGGGGGGGATGGTGTTTCACCCTCCATATAATAAGTGCACATTTTTTTTCTGAATCAGTAAAAGTGCATCTGATTAAATTCAAATTTAAAAGTGCAAACCTTTAAAAGAACAGCTTGTTGTGGAGATGGCTTCAGCTGTTTAAATACAGAAGCCCAGTGTTATTCTAGACTCCCTACAGCACCTGACACACCTGCATGTGGCTAGCAAACAACTTATATCACACTACAGTTCTCTTTGTAGATACCTGTGAATAACTTTGGTCAGCTCTCTGCAACAGAATAAAGGAGCTGATGAAACCAGCTGTTTCTAAAATCAGTCTACATCTAGGGGATTATAAAATGAAAGGAAATTTTATAATTCAGTAGTATAGCATCTCAGCTTTCATTTTCTTATATTTTCCTAAGAGTTTCCTTTCTGCCTGGCCAAAGAAGAGCTGTACTTACTCGCAAAAGAGGTTCATTGATTTCAGCATGCTGAAATTCAGTAAGCCCCCAGTAGGGCTATGTGTGTTTTGTGTTTCACATTGTTTTGTAGATAGATAGGCAGTAAAGAAAAAGGGTGTATTTTGTCTAGGGAGGGTGGAAAGGGAATGCAACAACCCTGCAAGCTTTAGTTGTTTGAGGTGGATTCCCTGGATGAAGCAGGGTTTGAGTTCTCCACTCCTGGGTACTTGCAATGCATGCAAATACTCCATTCACTGATAGCCTTGTGTTTCTAAACTTTGCTCATTCTGTCTGCCTCAGCTTTGTGCATTACCCTTTTAACTCTCAGGAGAGCATTTGAATAGAATGAAGCACATTTATGTCCATTGTGATCACAGTTCTCCTGATAAATGTACCATGTGGTGGTGAGCTTCTGGCATCTTTTAAAAGACACACAAACAACCTCCCCCTCCCATCAAACAACACAACAACATAAAGAGAACAATAACTTAAAACACTGGAGTAGGGAATTTTACTGTTTCCCTCTCTGCCATGATTCAGCAAATAACTTCATAGTTTTTACTCTAACCTCTCTGTACCTTGGTCAAATTTGGATGAAAATTAAGAGTGGAATAATACACCCAGTGGTTTATCTAGGAGGATTTGGATACAAAAAACCCAAATATTTATAGAAAAACTGCTAAATATTTGCAATCTGGGTTTCTGTATTGTTTAAAGCATTTTCAAAAATAGTTTCCTACTTCACTACAGTTTTTTAACTTGGAAGATTTTGCTTTCTGAATGTTTCTTCTATAGTTCCTAGTTTTTCTCTCTTATCTCAGTCCCTTCCAAGGATCTAAATCTTTTCCTGTACCAACCTTCCTCTGAAAGGTGAAGGAAATCTCAGTGTAGAGTGACAGAGAGAGGAAAGAGAAGGAATATAATGAACTACCCTTGAGATGCTTACAAGCATTTCCCCTGAAAGAAATTTCACAGGTGACTTCTGCAAATTATATGCTATAAACAATGCTTTTTATCACAGTAACATACAAAGACACAAAACAAAACTGAGAGCCTGATGGTACAAGATACTGGTAAAAATAACAGAGCAAAATCGTTTTCTGACCCAAGGAGCCATGACCCTGCTGGGAAAGGGAGTGAGCGCTCTAATTCAAGGAAATAGTTGGCTTCTTAAACATTCTGCATTAAAAGTGGGTGGGAATTGCTTTCTAGAGAAGAAAGGTTTTGGGCTGTGGTCCAAAACCTGAAGTAAGAAGAAGAGATCAGCATTTTTAGGAAGAAAGACGCAAACAAATCTTGCTATATTATTGTAAATCCATTAATGAAACAAATGCCTCATACTCACCAAGGCTTAACTGTCTTTCTCTGATTCTCATAGTCTCCAAGACACCTCTATTACCTCATCTCAGCTGCCATTATTCAGGACAACACTCCCTGTGTTTCACCTTCTAGATAACAACCTTGTGATTGATGCTGTTGATCATATTATATTGTAATGTTCTGGGCCTTTGATTGTAAAACCGCATCTGTGTCTTCTTCTTTCTGTGTTTACAATGGAGAAAAGCAGTCGTAAAAGTAAATGCAGGAACAGAACTGGGCAGATCAATGAGCAAACAAATTAATGAAAGTACCTTTACAAGGAAAAACCGACAACTTTGCCAGGCCCCATAAGTAAGTATCGAGCATTATCAGGAACACAAATACAAAAATGTATAAAACATGAAAAATTATGTGTAAGTTTGGGATGTATGAAAACTGTGGACAAGTAGAGCATTTCTGTCCATTGGGACTTAAACCTTTTCCTCTCCCATTCACTCTAGAGTTAAAGAATTCATTTAGAATGTGAAACTGGATTTGGATTGCACCTTTTCAAAGGGCCTTGGATCTTCCTAAGTGACAGCCCTGCTCTTCTGTACTCCAGGCTGAGCTGTTTCCTACTTTCTCCTGTGAAAATTTCTGAATCTTGTCTCAAGTATTTTGTTCA
The DNA here is from genome assembly GCF_049639895.1 of Pseudopodoces humilis. Lineage (NCBI taxonomy): Eukaryota > Metazoa > Chordata > Aves > Passeriformes > Paridae > Pseudopodoces > Pseudopodoces humilis. Next base: position 59,398,400 of record NC_142201.1, on the reverse strand, counting down.
CCAGGTTGTAGGGAAAAGAAAAGGAAAAAGATACATTTTGTGTGCATGAATGAACTTACAATCTGCTGTACAAAGTGCCAAAGAAATATATTGGGTTTCAAACCCGATTTCCAAGCAAGCATTCATGTTTATTCAAGTAGTTTTTCCCCAGTGTGTCCAACATATAGCATAGGCATTGTTCTTAGGCATGGGATGCTCAGATTTAAACCTATCAAGCAGCAAAAGTATTTCTATTAGGCATCCTGCATCCTTATTGAGTGTCCACACCATTGACCAAGGAGGGTGGTGCTTTTGTAGATGAGCCTTTGAATTGGATTGCCTTTATTAAAAACTAAATTCATCCATTTCTTCTATACAAACCAAACTTTCTTTTTCCCTTTCATTTTTTTTTTTTTTTGCTTATCATTCTGTTTAATTAATAAAACCTGAACATTTTGATTTCAGTGTTATATAAATCTGTTACCTCCCTTGATTTGAGTTCTGAAACAAAGTTGTTCCCCCAGACTTTATTTATACTGAATCAAACCTCCATCCTGTAGTGGAGATGGTGCACAGTGTCACCCCTGTAGAACAGGAGTCTGCACTGGGAATTATGGAATGTAGGCAGACTTTTTTGTATGGAATATAGACTTTTCCCCACCATCCTACACATCTATTTAGATGGTTTGCTATTTACAAATAAGCAGCTCTCCTTTGCACGATAAAGACTCAAATGAAAAACACTGATGGAAATGAAAATGCTGATGGAAAACTATTTGAAGTAGGAACCACGTGGGTGCTCAACAAGAGAACAATGGAGGATTTTAAGTGTTTGCTAATCCTTTTGAAGCTTTTATAGAGTCAATTTCTTTCACTGACTAGAAGAAAAATTACAGCAGATGAAGACTATTAATATATGTTAAATTCTCAGACAGTATTTTGCAGTACAGCCAGGTGAAATCTTACCATTCAGCCCATTAGACATGAAGTTCTTAAAAAATGGGACAGGAAAAGCTGACCTCGCTATAGTAAGCAGAATAAACCAGTTATACTTAGTCTCATTGGTGTTTACAAGAGGTTTTAGCTGGCTTCCTTCCTGACTGGCTATAACTGGCACAAACAATTTCCTTCTTTGAGAGCAGCTGTCACTGGGGTAGTTTCTCTTAGGGCCAGGAATGGAATAAAGCATTTATTCTCTCGAAACATCCTCCTTTGTGTGGAGGTCTATAAACAAATGGTAATGACAACCAGACATTCATCAAATTGTGGGGAGGTGATTAGTGGGATGCCACAAGAGTTAGCGTTCAGCCTAGGTATAATTGACATCTTTAGTCTATTACACAATCTAATAAAAACTTTTCTCATTTCATCGGCTTGCTCGAATAATGTCAAGGTAAAGATTGTTAGATCACCTGCTGCAATTACTCTTTTTTACTGCGGATTTTTCCACTGCTTGTAAAGGACTGACTTCACAGACATCTGTCCATACTAGAAAGCAAAGCAGTTTAGAAGTAACATGACAGTGATAGATGTTGCTATTTAGCACAATTCATAACCTCTTAGTCCAGAGGGACCACAGTGTGTGAGCCTGACTTGTACAGGACTGAACCATAGGGATTTTTCTGAATTCAGAACAGAGAACACAGAACCAGGTGAGATATGTTAAACTGATATCTTGGTTTTGTGGACAATTGAACTAAATATCCTAAGCTGAAACTCATTGGTTTCTATTTTTAAGAAAACAAGCTTTTTTCTCCTCACTATTTCTTCTTGAAATTCATTCCAGGGTCTTATAGTTCTGTCATTCAGAAAATGAAGAAAAATTCCAACTCGAATTTATTAATTTTATTTCTGTCCCCATACATTTGGAGACTGATTGTAAGTTTCTGAACTAGGAAAGAGAGCTTATTGTGAGAGCTTTTTCAGAGGTCAGGCTTGCAGTTCAGACTCTCAAAAGCTTGGGGCCAAGCCACAGAAACTTACATTGCACTTTTCACAGGTCTGATTTCGCTAACTTTGCTATATTCCCATATTCCCATAGCTGAAAGTGGGAAAAGCTATCTCCCTTATTAAAGTATTCCAAAATTTTGTGTAAGAAACCTTAAAATACATGTTTGGTCAACAAAAACAACATAGCATTGGTTTGTGCAGTTTCATACTGAACTAAACCTCCAATTAAAATTTAACACTAGGAGGTAAATGTTTTAGACCAGCTAAATGAAAGAATGCACAAAATCAGGAGTGCAACTTGTGCTGATGGCAAGTAAAGATTTTATAGTTTAATTGTGTATCAAACAGTCCATCAGCTTAATGAAACAGAAAATCAGGTTAATTAAAAATATAATATAATATAATATAATATAATATAATATAATATAATATAATATAATATAATATAATATAATATAATATAATATAATATAATATAATACAATATAATACAATACAATACAATACAATATAATATAATATAATATAACTAATATAACTAATATAACTAATATAACTAATATAACTAATATAACAATTAAGCAAATAGACACATATATACACATAAAAAGAATGACAATTAAATATATACCATTATAAGAAATAATATCTTGAAGAATGCTTGGGGTCTCAGGAGCTGCTACACCCCATCCCAAAAATATTTGTTGTTGTTTGAACTAAAAAGTCCTTTATGCGTCATTCCCGATGTCTTTACCAACGCTTGGCCCAAATACAGGTATTTTAATGTAACTACCAACTGCCCATTTAGTGGTCTTGCTAAAAACAGAACCTACATAAAATGTGTGCAAGTGCAATGCCACCCCTGATGTGCCATGAGGTTATAAATATCTGAAGTCCAACGTATGGTTTGCAAGGCTTAACATGGACCTCAAATGTTTGCAGGTATGGACATAGTTTACAACTGAGGAGAAGTGTTTACCAGTGGTGGAGAGCAAGGAAATGGCCAGAGGAACAAACGGGAAGAATTTTGGTTAATTATCCAAGACGAATGAGAATTATAGCCAAAAAAAAACATTCCAGTGCAGAGCAAAACCAGTGATGGTTATTAATCGTAAAAAAAATAAGACAGTGCCTAGATTGGAAAAAACAGTACTGATACTACATTTTCCTTTTTTTTTAATCTTTTTTTTTTTTTTTTGTCGCAGAAGACGACATTTGGTTTTTGTTCTTAGTTTGGTTATATAATGGTTTTGCTGGTTTTGTTATATAAAGGATTAAAAAAATAATACCTGCAATACATTATTTTGTGGCACTGGAATGAGTTTATAAACTGAGGAAGATGGTTGATAGTAAGTTTGTATATTTATATGGTTAGAAATAATAGCACAAAGGAATTTTTAAAGGTATTAGTAGGGTCATTATCCCATGAGCATGCCAAAAATATGAAAATTACATTTGATAGGTAGAAGAGGATACACATATTCTGATATTTATGTAATAAATATGTAATTATTAACATCTGGGGTATTAAGTGATCTAACTAAAGGCACTGTGGAGCTTTTCTCAAGCTGAGGCCTTTGAAATCTGTTGATTTTCTTGCTTGCCAGGGCAAGAAATGTGTGAGTGTAAGAATATTAGCAAATTGCAAACAAGATTTTTGTTTGTCTTTTTCAATTAACACCAAAGAATTTTAAACTCTTAATCTTTTTTACCTAGCCAAAGTTTGTAATGATTTTTGCATCCCTATGCTGGATTGACAGTTAGAAAAATATTGATTGGAAATTAAGTTTAATCCAGTCCCCAAACAAATGATGGTTAAATCGTTTCATGTCAGCACTGTTACCTCAATGCTTTGTGGTTTTAACTCCTGAAGTATTTAGAAAGTATAGTTGTCAGTTTGCTACAATAAACAAGTATAAGAGCAACTCAATCCCTTGTGGATAGTAATATTTTTGTGACATTCCACTGATCATTTCAGTAGCCTTTATCTCTTCAGTCATTAATCTTGAATATGGTAAACTGCAATTAAAAGAGAAATGGTAGCAAGACCCAGTGAAAAACACTGGGACTTTACCTCTAGAAAGCACAGTTTTTACAAAGTACTCAAGGGTGCATTTGTCTTTTTCAGGGGCATATCATAGTCCTGACTGATGGCATGCAGCTCCAGAACTGGACTCCAAAATTTATGTGTCTGTATGTGTGTGTCTATATTACAGTCATAGCACATAGCTAGCTATGAATCTCAACCTTAAATGAGCCTCTGCAGACTCCATTTTCTGTAATAATGTGATCTTCGTTGCGTTGAGACCACAGCAATCCAGCTCACACTGAGGCACATATAACACAGATGATGAGATTTAGGAGTGTGAATCCACACCTCCACTTTACACCACATAACCAGCTCAAATACCAATGTCTTTTCTTTCATAGATTCATAGAATTGTACAAATCAGAGAATAATTTAGGCTGGAAGTGACTTGGGAAACCTTTTGTCCAGCTTTATATTTGAATTAGGGTCTATTTTGCACTATGTGACCTATTAGAGCAGTTCAGGCTATCCAGGACTTTATATCCAGTCAGATTTTCTTCATTTCTAGCTGAGGAGCATCATTTATACCAGAAATTCTTGCTAATAGTACTGAATTCTTGCTAACAGTACTGACTTTCACTTTTATACTGTCAAAAGACTTTCCATTTCTCTTTCTCTATTTCTGTTTTCTTGCATTTGTTCCAGTAGGCATCCCAGTCTTGCCTCTGTTGTGCATGTCAAGTTTCAATTTCTCTTTGAAGTAAAATATAATTTTTAAAACAAAAACCCCCAATCTTCACCTCCAAAAAAACACCAGTGATAAACTCACCTTAGGTCTTGATAAGTTGCTTGTTAATTTCTTAAATGTGCTGAATTTAATTTCCAACCATGTATCTTACCATTTCTTCAACTGATGGATGGAAGAGCCTTCAGGAAGTGATTTCCCATGCCCTTTCTGAAAACATACATGAATGTTTAGTGAATATTGTAGTGTATTATGTTTTACAAGCAGAAATTCTCTGTTAGATCACCACTCACTGGGAAGCAAGTACATCAGGTAGGAGCAGAGGGCAAGACACATCCACCAGGCTGTAGCTGAAGAGTGGTAACTCAGCAAGGCATTTCTGTAGCTCTCGTTCACACTAAATGAACTTGTCTAACAACAGCAAATCCCTGGAACACAGATGTCTATCACTGCCAAAAATGTTAACAACCAATGAGCATACCGGCAAAAAGTACCAGGAAGATGAATGGTCTGAAGAGAAATATTCGTAGGACAAGTCAGCAGGACAAACTCTCCAACGCAGAAGTACAGTTCGGCCCAGTGATATGTAAGAGAGGCTGAGCAACAGCTTCATCTGGTTTTTTCCAGTTGTATGGGTTAAACAGTCTCCCTGAGACAGGCTTGGACCAAAATAGCCTCAACTATAATGGCATTGCTGCTTCTCAGGCAAATATTTACACACGTGAGGATAAAGCATGTACGTGGGTGGTGACAGGGAGAGGTACAAGAACAACTACATTCTCCTGTCTCTGCTGTGCTCACAGCCAGCTTTAAATCCCTGCCTGGACCCTGGGGACATTGATGACCTGACTGTTCCTGCCCACCCCTCAAGGCCTCCCTTGTCCCAAGGTCCAGGACCCCACATCTTTGCCCAGGCCATCATTCCTTGACCCAGAAACTCCAAGCAGGGTTGGTCTTGTTATCCCATATATACTTTTGAATTTTATCTATCATACTAATTGTTTTGCAATGTTTGGCTGCTATAATCATCCTGACTCAGCTGTTTTAACTTTCATGCTTTCAAAATAATTTAACAGAACAATACCTTGCTAAGTTATTCTTAACCAATCTGCAATTCCCTTCAAAATCTTTCCCATGTCGTGTGAGAGGGCATTAAGGCATACCCAGGTGGCAATATTGCACAGCACTGTTGCTGTCACAAGTCCCATGTGGCAGATGGACAGATGTCGTCTTCCTATCCAGGAGATTTGCTCCACAGCTGAGTCATTGCAAGGCATGAGCTACAAGGAGATCCTCTGTATGTCCTATCAGTTAGAAAGTTTTGTGGCACACAGTTCTTTGAAAGAGTTCTTCCATGACAAGGAAAATATTGTCTCCTTGGAACAAACTGTGATCAGCTGCACAACAGAGCTCAGACACTCAGTCACTGATCTGTATTTTGACACTTCAGAAAAATATGACAAGGTGTTTTGCCTTCCATCTGAAGCATCTCATTTCTCATTTAATAAGCAATTTGCTGCCAAATTTTTAATTAGGGCTCTATCAGAAAACATTATTTTTTTCAGCAAAACATGCAACATCTGCCTGGTAATCTATCTTCCCCTGTTTCCTCATCCAGACCAACAACTGAAAAAAATCTTTAAAAAATCATCAATTTCCTTCCTACTCAGAAAAAAATACATCCCATCTTCAGTCCTGTATTGTCTGACTCTCAGATGCTTCAATTCTTCCACTGTCATCTCCTCTTGTGTTATGCTCCTGCTGTTGAGAAGAGCTGCCCGGAGCAGTGTGTGGCATGGGAGGGCACTTTCTCTGCTTAGAAAAGTGAAGATAATTCCAGCTGGCTCTGCCTGCCAGGTCAACCTGAGTTGTCAAACCTGGATGGTGAGCTAGTGCCATAGAGCACAGGGAGTGCAAAGAGGGCAGCACTGCTGCCTCAGTGAGGGCACCCACCATCCTCCGTGGAAGCAGCTGATCCAAATGTACTGCTCTCCCCTGTGACCCTAAAAGCCAGACACATCCCAGATCTGTGTGATCAATATGGGTCCCATCATAGGGAAGGAAGATGCCAAAACCGCAGCAGCCCTCTGGTGTGTGCTTGAAGCAGCTGTACGAGCAGGGGGATTCAGGGATTCTGCAATAGTCTCATTTTCTCTTCCTAAAAACAGGCTGTTGGGAGTATAACTACGGAAATTCCCACTCATGAACGCTCGTTGGTATGTATGGAGATAACAGTGTATCCAGAGATGGATTTATACACTTTAGGAAGACTTGTAGCAGCTTCTGAAACTGTAATTATTTCCCATTTGTGACTGTGAGACCTCAGAGAGGGGCGGACTGCCGGGGCAGGCCACCCTGCTGAAGAGGCATCTCCGCTGTAACACTGTGCTCTGCACAAAGCTGACTGGTGACTCATGTGAGGCAGAAGTCTTATGCAGAGGATTTATCAGGAACCTTGCTTCCTATGCTCTGTTCATTTATTTTGCATGAGAAGTGTGGGTGTTGGGAGGAATTCTTTGGTCCTTCCTTGTCATTGCCTGCAGAAACAGAGGGCTGCTGTGCATCCATCTTAATTACAGCATTTGCCTTCAGTGGTTTGCCTTTCCAAAGCTGTCTTCCTATGACAAAGGTGACAGTCTTCACTGTTTTCTTCTGATCAAGAGCTGATTCACTCCATTACAAAGCCCATAGGCCAGACATGTTACTAATGCAGTTTCCCAAGTCCCTACAGGTTCACTGAAAGAGTGCAGATCCCATTCCGAAAAACAGCTCATTGATGCATGCCTCTAATTAAATTAACTAGGAAATCTTAATGATAACACTGAAAGAAGCCAAACCATTTTCTGTCTTTGCTTTCTTTTTGTTGCTTTAATGTCCAGCATTTTCTTCCTGTGAGTTCAGTGGGCTTCAAATGGCCCTAGGAATTGGGCTATTGAAGCCATATTCAGACATTTTCCTTATATCTGCCTACTTTAGATGTTGCAACTTTTTTATTTTCCCTTGGAATGATCCTTAAAAACAGGTAGACATTGCTTCCTTGTTTCAGATGGCACAACATTTGTAGTTAATAATTTACATGTGCAGATAGGTTGGTCTAGTCTGGATCCTCAGAAAAATGCAGGAGATTAGAGTGAATTATGTCTCTAGACACCTTCAGAAAACTGATTTTCCATCCCTGAAATGCAGGATTTGTGAGGGAACTTAACATCACAGATGTGTTACCCTTAAGTCAATGGCATTCAGTAAAACAAAGGCATTAACTTCAGTGGGAGTGGGTAGAGACAGAAAATGCACATTTGAAAGCTGAACCCCAAATATACAGTTAGAGTTCACTTGCCTGGAGAATGTTGTCTTCTAACTTTGCCTGAAAAATAGACTGAGATAGAAAATAATATCTGAATTTCTTTTCATTGCATCAATAATTTTCATCTGAGTATTTCTTTTCCCTAGCATCAGTCCCAAACACTACTTAAAAGCAATCTACTCCTTGTTCTGATTTCAGAAAAAGCTGTTTTACTACTGTTTATAGAACACTGAAATCAAGTTTATATCCCAATGCTATCAGTGTTTCTTTCATATCACACATGTACATAGAACAAACTTCCTGGTGTACTACTATTTCTAAAAATTTCATTACCGAAATTTCAGTCTCAAGCATTACTTCTCACAATCTCCAAGTCCATTCCACTTGGGTAGCATTAATCTCCCACACAGATGGAGGCAAGACGTTCCCATTATTTGCTAAGATAACTCAGTTCCTCCTCAGTTTCTGCTGAAAAGGTTGGTTTTGAGCTATTCTGACCCAAAAAGCTGACCAGAGCGTACTAGGAACTCAAAGACACAGCCCTCAGGATTAGTCACTGCATCTATACAAAATGTTAAGTCTTTTTATTTTTGTTCTTATAGGCCTGGGAATATGGTAGATGGTAAAACTGCAGCTCTTATATTTTATACTTGATATAAAAAAGCAGTAAGGTCTTACATTGTGCAGGATCAGCTTTCTCCTGTAGGTTGAATGCTCAAAACTCACAGAGCCCAGTGAGTTCTTTGCCTGGGGAAAACGTGCCTTTGACCAAACTTTAAGATAGTCTCTATAATTAGTGGTCTAATTTTGTTGTGCACAAATGACCTTACCCACCCAAGTGGGAACACAAAACTCTTATTTACGAGCTCAAATTGGCTGAATGTGCGTCCTCAAACAAGCGCACTCTGAGTCTCCTGCATACATAATATTAAGTATGGCAGGCTCTGAAACTACAGTCAACAAATGAATATGAAACACTGCAGAGCTATTTTTGGTGCAACATACATGAGGCTAGGAAAAGGCCAGAATGAAAACTCAGACTTTTCTGAGTTGGCTCCAGTTCAGATCCCCAAACATGCGAAAATTCTCCCAAGAGACTTGGAACGCTCAGAAGAATTTTGCAGTGTCAATGAAGTGCCCTAAATAAGAATATTAATATTTGATATCACAATCTCGTCACTGCATCAGTGTATCAGGATCTAGAACTTACTTGCTGGAGTGCCTTGAGGCTCTGCATGAAGGAGGTCTATAAATCCCTGTGAACCAGCTACTCTATACCACACAGAACAGACTGCTGATAAATTTGTTCACAATCCCAAAAAAATACTTGCATCACACTTGCTCTGCACTGGCATTTATAGCCTTGATTTTCATACTGTGCCTGTTTCTGTGTGTATAAGCTGCCTACCAGAACAACTCAGACATTCTTAGCCTGATCATTCCTCAACAATTGGCTGTTCCTGATTCAAAACTTCGGTCTCCTGTTCAATTATCCAAATAAGACTAAAGGAACAGAGTGGCAAGGGCACTAATTAGTGCAGAAAGTGATCCAAATCTCCAGGAAAAGCTATGAGAAACCATCATGGCAAGTAATGTGTGAACCACCATGGTTTGATTCCTTCTATGTTTCTTGCAATATTCCAGAGGGAAGCATTGTGTAGTAAGAACAATTAATTGTATTCATCTATCAAATGTAGAGGGGTTGTACACCCCTGTGAGTAAATAGCCCAATTTCATTCTTGTCTGCACCTTTTAGCTCTATCCGCTCTACATAAGTAGAATTTGTACTAGCATCAATTATTGTTATTACTATAAGTAATACCACATATCTGAAATTGAGGCTATTTTTAGTTACACGACACAAAAAGCTTGAAACAGGTGGAACTGTTTTCTTTAAAAAGTCACAAAATACTAACTGAATTACTTATTTTTAAAAGTTTTTTGTTTGAGCTAGAAACAGAGTCAAGTTTCACCCTAGGGCAAATTTCTATAGATGAGTTATAAATCTCTAAATAATGAGGTTTTTAATGAAAACGAGGCTAACTCAGTGTGAACTGTAGCACAGCAAATTGTGTCACTATAACTGTAACTTAGTGGAAATTTACAGAATATTGAATTTTTTTTCTTATTATTGCTTAATTTATCAAAAAATATCATTTACAGCACACTCTTAATGAGGCAAAGCTTATTCAAGGATTTGCAGAGATAATTATAAATAGCACCAAGGAGACACGTAATGAGTAGGCAGAGGACTAAGTCACGTGAGAGAAGAAATTATTATTATTATTATTATTATTATTATTATTATTATTATTACCATTATTACTATTATTACTATTATTATTTAAATCTGTGATACCAATGATTATATCAGCTATACCTGTGGGAGATGGTGGGAAGACATGAGGACAGGGCGCTAAATGGAGGGAGGGATACAGAACATGAGTGAAGAAGGCATTGTGGCTGGTGAGTCAGTAACATCATCTCAAATGTTTTCTTCTTGGGGCATGGTATAAATGCTGTATGTGTAGTGTTTTTAACTGGAAGATTCAGATGCAATTAAGCAAATGAGCAGCTAAACCCAAAGGCTCCCAAAATATAGAAAAGGTTGGCAAATTAGCTCTGAAGGAAATAGTACTCATCATTTGTGCAGCATTTTATATTTTCAAGGCATTGTACAAACATTGACTAATGAAGGGCCTTTTTGTTGTAGTTGTTCTCCCTGGAATTCACATGAGTTAAGGAATCTACAAATGAACAGGCCAAAAACATAGTTAACCAAAGATAACAGAAGAGAGGACGCCAAGCCATAGCTGGCTTGTAGATAGACTCATGGAAGATAAAATCCTAAACCAGCCATGAATGGTGCAGTGCAGACCTGGTGCATTGACATTGTGCATTTGTAGCTGCTGCTCCTGAGCAGAGAAGTCCTCCCTCCCAGCCAGGCACAGCACTGTGCTGGGACCAGCTATGGCACCATCAACCTCTGTGCTACACTTCATTGCATGTGAAAGGCGTGCCTGAAACATCACAGAGGTCACCCAGGGGATCACAGGGCAGGGAATTGCATCCAACAGCAGCCCACAGCAGCTGCAGGGAGAGCCCATAACCACCACACAGACAGCACTGCCCTTTCCTCTCTGGAAACTCAGCCATCATCCAGAAAGGAATGGGAGATTCATAGAATGGAAAAAACTTTAAAGCCTAATGTCCATGGAGTTCACTTTCTGAGGGAATAGCCATGCTCCTGAGCATTTTATGTTACATACTCTTACAATAAAAATACATTAACTATTTTTGGGAATGAGGGAAGAAGCTCTTTCCAGTGAATGCCCTTACTATAAGGCGATTTTGCAAGTATCCCTCCGGCCTCACAATTCTTTTAGTTTCAGTTTTAAAATTATCCAGTTTTCATCTTTCTCCTGTTTTGCTCCAAACATGAAACTTCTCATAGTACCCTGGATTGTGAGAAAAGAATGTACAACCCCTTTTTCGATGAAGACACCAGAAACATGATTTTACCGCCTCAGTCAGTTACAGAAGGTGGATGTCACTTTCCCTTTCTTCTGAACAACAGCTACTTTGATGGCTCACTGTCCTGTGAGCTCAATAAACAAAGATATAGCAGTGGTTTTTCTGCTTTAAATGGAAACCAGTTTCCCCAGTGTGAGTTAAGTCTGCTGATAACAAATATACCAAACCTGACTGCTCAGGAGTTTAAGCCTAGAAAGCCTTTGTGGATCCACAGGAACTTCAGACTAATCCCACACTCATCTGAAAATGTAGCAGCTCTGAAAATGGATACAAGCAGGACTGCCAAAGGCAGGCAAAATTGCAAGCACTTGAGTCTTCACTCCTGAGGAGGGGATAGGCTCATGCCTCAGTTTGACCTGTCTGGCATTTGAAGTACCTGAGTGTCTTTCTGGATGTGGGCATGGGTCTTAGAGATAACATTAACAACGCATCAACAGAAGCCCTACTTGTCCTGGACTGTCAAATATCGAGTCCTTAGCAACAAATAGCCTCTGAGCAGCGAAGGCTGGATCACAGAAAGAGACGCTGAGAGTGTACAAGTCATTTTGTGACTGTGCAGTGGCTGCTTGTGCAAAAGATACATTTTCAAGTGTTTGCAGTACCACAGAAGCCTTGCAGCTGGTTCTGAGTCATTCTGAGCACCAGAAAAGGTGATGAACATTATAGGAAATGATCTCCAGTTACTTCAAAATATTATTCTGGAATGGAAATTTCTGTGAGTTATTTGCTCTAGGAGGTATTTTGTGGTTATTAGGCTCATTTCTGTTGTTTTTGCAGAAAACCACTGCCTACTCCTGCCCAAGACTCTGCAATGATAGGCACAGTTGCATCCCATGAAGACTATCCAAAGCATCATTTAAAGAAAGCCAATAAACAAAACAACAAATAATAGCTCGCTCAGCAGGTGCTGAAGATATGTCTTATGCTGGCACATGCTGGGATTCTTCCTCCTTACATCACTGCAGTGAATAATCACCAAAGCTCTCACAAATCAGAGACCTTATCACCTGTGAGGACCAGACCCCATTATTACAGCCGGAGCCAGAGGATCCACTTAGCAGCCTCACCACCATTCTGCTGACCACTCTTAACTTCCCTTTCTGTCTCCAGGATGCCAGGACAATGGTCTGGTCTGTTCCTTCCTGGATAAATTTATCTCAGCTGTTCAGCTAAGAAATTATACAAGATCACATAAGTGCTTAGTGGAGATGAGGATTGCTTCCAGGTCTAGGAGCAGAAATATTCAGGCCAAGCAGCTGGGACTACCTGCTGATTGTAAATGCACTGAAGATACAAAACACTTGCAAATTTTCAGAGAAAATTTTCCTGATGCTGACTTCCATTTTATTGCAGCCTTATATCTGAAAGGAAATGGAAGAAGTTTCTTGACTTAGGCAATTAAGCCTCACCTGCTGAATAACACCTTAAAAAGCAGACTGCTGTGAGTAGCTTTTCCTGGGCAAGAAGACAGCCTCATCATAAGGGCTTCCTCTCTCACGTGTCTACGGTTCCTGACAGATTACAGTTAACCAGGTAATTAAGGTAAAAAAAGTAGCTTAAATGGTAAACCTAAATCCATGAGAAAGGAGAATGATTATAAACAGTGCAAACCATATTAAGGAATTATTGTAAAAAGCAAAAAAAAAAGCCTCAGGAAGATTAAAGTGTTAAATAGTAGTTAAATAGCAAAGAGAGAGAGAGAGAGAAGACAGTCTAATGCCTCTTCTTTTTTCTTCTTCCTGTACTTTATCTTTGTAATCCAGATTTAGCAGCAATTTTTGGATGCCTGACGCCCTGGTGTGTGAAAATTGGATGCATTTTCATGAGATTAATTTCCTCAACAGGGATGGGGTCAGGTGAGGGAGTTCTGTAACTTCTTACTGCCAGACAGCCACTAGGATATTGGTGGAAGTCTCAGCACAGGTCTTGCTCTCCCCTTCAGTGGGAAGCAGTTCTTGCAGGAGGGAATGGTTGTGCCATCTGGCTGGAGCTGGGCAGTCCTGTGAGTACCACTGCTATTTGGAGAGGGTAGATATGGCATAAAACAATCCCTTTAGTATCTGGTGTCAAAGGAGAAAAACACTCTCAAAAGAAAGGAACAGAGAAGACTTGCCTGAAAATGAAGCATGGATTGGACAGAGGGCACCTTATACACCCCTATGGCGTGGTAACCCAAAAAAAGATGGATTTCATCAGGAAGCAGTTTATGACCACAGCTGATTTACAAGGTGAGTCACTGAAGCACATACTCTAAAAGAAGGCAGTGCCCAGTAAAAACTGACTACATGCGGCAAACCACACACCAGCCCTGCCTCAAATTCATCTGTGCTGGCCATGTTCCTGTGTCCAGCCTTTGTACCAAACCTAACCCAGAGTGAGACAGCCCTCCTTTCAGGCTTGGCAGTGCCTGTGACAAGATCTTAGCTTAGATTCAGCTGATATATCAAGCTGTTTGCACTGTGTGCCTTTGTCACTTGAGCGAAGAAAAGAGGCCAGCTGAGAATCTGTGTTTAAATACAATTTAGCCTGTCAAGCAACAGTGCTCCTCGGTGGGGGGTGTTTAAACAGGGATCAAGGTCTTTGTCGTGAAAAAGCAAGGTCAAAGATACACCACCACTGTCCCAGCCCTGCTTCCAGCTCCAGGCTCCGGGGTGACAAGAGAGAAGGCTCCAAGAGGACAAGGCAGCAGCTGGGAGAGCTGAGGAAGCCATGCTGCAGGGGTGGGGGCAGGCAGATGCCAGCTCCTGGGGCTTGCATTTCCCGAGGCAAACATCCCTTCTTGTTTTTCCTCTGCTGCTACCCACTGCCAGTCTGCCCGTGCATCTATCTAGCTCCAAAATCAGCCACCTCCACAAGTTTTCCCCATACTGAGCTCCCAGATCTGCCTTGGGGAAGCTGCCTCTGGGTAGGGAAATTCACCCCTTTGCAGGCACGGGGACGGGAGCAATGCCAGAGCCACCTTTACACATCCTGCTCTGTACGCAGTCAGCTCATAGCTGCCTAGCTACACCAACCCTTGAAACAATCATTCCAAGAAAAACACCTCCTTAAATAGCGGTGATTTGGGTGATTTTAAAATGCCACCGTGCTGCTGCACGGATCTGCTCTCTGTGGCTGAAGTTTTCAGTACTGACATTCACTTCCCGTTGTGAGTTCTGCAGCTCCGGCTCCGTGCATTACTTTGAAAATTTGCCCATATGCACCTTCCAAGATCTATCAGCTCGATTTACTGACACAACCAAACACTTACTGTTTTCGGTTCTGCAGAGGCCGGATAGCTGAACAGCAAGCTGTATCTACCTCTTGCAGCATCATCAAAATGCTAGCTAAACTTTGAGTTCCGATGCCTTATTATTGCAGTGAAGATATAAGGAGCATAAAAGAAAAGGGAAAAAAAAAGAAAAATAAAAAGAAGGTTTTAGGTTTTATTTCCAGTACCCATATGATTCTTGAAACTTTCATATAAACAAAAAATACCCATCCCCACCACCCCCAAAAAGGAATATATTTTTCCTGAATGGAAAAATGAGCTTCTCAACACAAGAATAAATTAGCTAAGGAAGAACCAATATATCATTTTACAATATACAATATTATTGTAACTCCATGTGGAAGTAAATTCTCAAAAACAATGGTCATTATTACAAGCCCAAACTTTGCCACTGGTGATTGTAGGCAGTTAGTAACTGAGCATCCTGATCCAAACTTCAGCTCTTTTGGCATCATCTATGTATTTAATTGAAAGTATAACTAAAAAAGCATCGACAGCTCTTTGTGAAGCCAGACACCCCCTCAATTGTTGTAAGCATCGTGGGACAGACCAGGAACATTTGGTTAGAAAAAAATGGTTAAAACAAACAAGCAAAACAAAACAGGCGCCCAAAACCAAACACATGCAGTACAAGGACCCTTGGAACTAAAGCCTGAATAATGAGACTTAATATCTTCTGTTTGCTGGTGTGGCTTCCAAGACCCAGAGTTTGATGTTTTGGGGCTTATTGAGCTTATGAGCTGCCAGAGTGAGCTCACAGTTCAATGTGGATGAGAGGTAAAACCCTGAGCCTTGAATATGTCTTATTTTTTAAAGGCTTTTCAGCAGGGTAGTTGTGTCCAATGCCTTTCTTGATGGATAGGAGTCTTCCTGAGGAAGCAAGTCCTCAAGCTTCTTCATGCTGAGGATGGACTCAGAAGCAAGCTTTACTCAGGCAGTCTCCATGTCTCAGAGCTGCTCACAAGCCCCTCATTCAAAAGAGAGGTGGAGTTTAAGATAACCTTCCTCTGTTGCCTGCCTTTCATCTTCTACTTCCCACACAGCTGATGGGCTCCTGACCTTGGAAAGCAAGGTCCATCCAATGAGGCAATGACCAGGGCACAAGCTATCTCTCTGCTCACACACTGTTTCAGAGGAGGCTGGTTTTAAGCAGCCAGGTGTCTTAGCTCTGCACATCACCAAACTTCTTTAAAATCCACAAACACGTAGCACTGAGCAAGTGTGGAGTCAGAAGCAAGGGCAAGCAGGAAATATCATGGACAGGAGAGTGCAGAAGAGGACCCAGATGATGAAGAAATATATTTTGGACAGGGAGGTTACTCCTCATTGAAACTCCATGGAGTCTGAGAGACCAGAAAATGTTTGTGCAGCTGCAGCTATGACCCACTTAGACCTGTCAAGCCTCAAGATTTGTGTCTGAGGGGTATTTTTTCAGCTGACTCCTGTACTGGTGCTCTGCAGCCTGGAGAGCAGCAGCAGCAAGGCGGATTTTCTCTGTGTTTATCTCCACTGACCAGCTCTATCCACTGTAGGAGGTACCAGGCCTAAGGAAGGCTCTGGCAAGGGATGGAGGCAATAGAGTTTGTCTTTCTATCAGGCCATGACTGGTTGGTACCCTCTGGTTTTATATAGCAGCCACAAGTAACTGGATTGGGTTGGATTGGATTGGATTGGATTGGATTGGATTGGATTGGATTGGATTGGATTGGATTGGATTGGATTGAGTTGGATTGGGGAAATGTGGTGTCAAAAGCCACCACAGCCATCTGTCAGGTATTCTGATGCCTGAAGTTTGTTACCTTGAAAATGGCCAGATGTCAGTCCTAGGTGAAGTGACTCCCATGCTGAAATTGTGAAGAGCTTTAATTTAATAAAAATAAAATAAGGCATTATCATAGGTATTATTAATACTAGTTTTGTTATTACAGCTTGCTTGGCATACCTTCTAGTTGTAAAGGCCTGGAGATACCTGACAACTGATATGGGAGTTAATGCTGTCATTTGCTATGATTACCAGCAAACCTTTCATTAAATTCATTGCTGCAAGGTAAACTGTATTTCCACATTTGCTCTTGTTCTATGGCTGCAGCAAGCTGTTAAGGTAGGACTTGGGATTTAGCTGTTTCAACAGAAATGTGGGCAACTGATTCTCTGCAATTTGGCTGTCATGCTATTTGGCATTTTCAGTGCATACAGATAATAATTACTGCACTGGCAGAGATTTTCAGACTAACTTTCAGGGACCTTCAAGGCACCACTCTGGTTCTGATTCTCCTCTTGTCAATAATTTTGTCTCTTTTGAAATGACTGAAGCACATTCTTCATTCACCAGGCATTAAATGAAACGTATGAGTCTGAAATATCTACAGTGAAAATACTAGACGGAAATAAAAGGGCAACTGCTTTGTAGTTAGAGTTCTACACAGCATCAATATGCCCATTTCCATTAAAATATTGCACATTAAAGGTTATAGAAAAGGCCATGCTGAAGCAATAGCTGTGTTTGTACTGCTTTTCTCTATAGAGTGTGTAAGTCCTTGTCTTAATTTTGCCTGATGATGTGCCAGCCTAGGAGAGGGTATACAATTAAGAGTGAAAAAGCACAAATAAACAGTGCCATCTTTTGGGCACCACTTAAACTCCACGTATATTAAATTCCTGATACAAGCAAAGTATGAATGTTATACAGGAATGTGCATGCACACATATCCATGTGGCAGATGATTTTAGGGCATCAGCTTTATTGTCTCTTGAGTGGCAGTGATAGGGACTCAAAGCCTGAAATTCTCCATGCAGGTTCCTGCAGCTGATCACTTCTCTGCATCCCAGAGCTCCAGCAGCACAAGGTGCAGAACTATGCCTGTTTCTGAGGCTGCCTGCGCCATCTCCCTGCTGGATGTAAATCCTATCAAAACAGATGGATGGCTGAATATTTCTTGTGAATTTTTTGTGTTTTGAAACATAAGGAAAGTGAGAATAAGGTAGAAATGCAGTATTTTCATTTCTGTAAGGGGGAAGAGCTTCATATTTTACCAACATGATGTCCAAATTGATTACATACAATATCAGACTGAAAACTTCTGGGACAAGGTTTTCTAATGGAATCTGCATAAATAACCTTTCCCCTGATGGATACAGGCTTTCCCACTGTGATCCACATTTTCACCACTGCTGGGATTAATTATTGCAACACATTGCTGTGAGCAGAAGGAGGGCCTGAAAGAAACCCCATCAGAACAAGCCTTCCAACCATAAACACTACCATCTCTGTGTCTCAGGCACTGCCTTAACATTTTCTGAACGCCACAACAAATTTCATAGTTTGTCAGGAGTAATTATATGCCTACCTGGATAAGAGTCAGGTGCTCAAAACTCCTCCGAGAATCTGATCCAACCTTGAAAGAAGATTGGGTGTTCAGTCACACTTTTCTGAAAAAGATACCCATAGAAAGAGTTGTACAAGGTTGAGGGGTAATTACAGGATGACAGAAAAGTGCTGCCCTTAGCAGTGATATTTGTGCATTACAGCTATCACCATTATGGCTGCATCATGGCTGGTTGAAAGCAAGCAATCAACTCCTGGAATCATAACAGGGGATTAAGCAGTTCTTGAAACATGCAGGAGCACTCTTGCCAAGAAAGGACTGTAGAAGGAGATAGGACACTAGTCAATCTGCTTCCAGGTAAATGTTAAATAATAATTTGCACCCAAACTGGTCAGTGTTATCTTTGATCATGGCTGTGTTTAGTCATGATAAACATAACATCTCAAGGCTTACTACTCTACAATTCTGCATGACTTCAGTACACTATGAGATCAGAAGGTCAAGCCCTGGCAGCTCCTTCCCTGACCTCCTCGGAGACGTGGCACTAAATCCTAGTGTTGTGCAGACACTGCTGTCTTGCCCCTGGATCCACCAGAGGACAATAAGACAGAATATTCTGAGATAGAAGAAGTGCTGGCACTTGAAGACATTACTGTTGCAGTCAGGAACTGAAGAATGCAGACAGGCAGACAATGCCTGAGCGCAGGCTGGAGGGGAAACAAAATAATTTCTTTTATTGCACAGATGTTTTTTAAAGATGTTTAGGCTCCTAAAGCTTCAGAAATTAGTGGAGGTTTGTTGTCTCTGAGGTTCAGCTGTATGACATCCAGGTTTCTTTGACAGACACATCCCTGTACATCTCCTGTCTCTGTGCTCTCTCTTTCCTTTTTCCTGCACAGCTCTGTGGTGGGAAGGCAGTTTACTTAGTTACATTTCCAGATAGAGGTACTATTCCTCAACGTCTCTTTAGGGAAGACATACACAGAAGGTGATAGTTCCAGGAAAGGAGAATTAGACTATAAAGCACCATGAACTGGACAGGGGTCCAAATCAAACCCATTTAATTTGAAGATCTCCAGATTCTCACTGTGATTCTTTACCTTAGCTATGCTCTGGGTGATAGTTGTCCTTTCAGATTAGCTTTCTCCAGCTAGCACTGTTCTGCTCTACATTTTTCTTCTTACCATCACCAGATGCTGATTTTTTAATATTTTCCCAAGGACACAGAAAGTTTGAGGTCTGATGTTCTCTTTTTATTTCTGTAAATTGATACGCTCTGTTCTCTTACTCAGAGGAGTTTGGCACCAGTGGCCACAGCCCAGTTGTGCATGGCACACATCACACATTGCAGAGAGCTCAGCACACAGATCTGCCTACTCTGCTTACCAAACATATCATTTACTGCTTTGCAAACAGTAAAAGGCCTGATTAAATTCAGGATTTGTGTGTTTGCCAACCTGACTTGAGTTCGTAGTCAATGGAATCAAAATTTTATTAGAACTGGTGTACGCTCAAGAATAAATCATTATCTTTCTCATCTGCAGACTCTTGAGTGGCTTGCATGTATTGTTTCCATGTACAAAGTCTTTTATTTGAATTGGTTCTCAGTAATAAATGTTGTATCTGGTTGTTTTCTGGTGACAAGAATACATCATTTGACATAACTTGGCATGGATACATTTTCAAGTTGTTCTTTTCTACATTACTATAATGCTGAAGGCCCAGGGTCAGTCAGGGGGATGCTACCTTAGGCATCTGCTACAGATTAGAAATTACAAAAGAAATGTCAAGATTCAAAGAAGAGGTGGTGCTTTCTTTAAACTGGATGAATTCTCTTGTCTCAGGCTCTGGTTCTCAAGGTGGTGTTTAAACACTCCAGCATCTGCTGTAGGGCTCAGGCAAGCCAGGAGATTTCTGGGATGTGTTGAAAGCAATTTTAACAGGCAGAACATCTAGGGAGGTGTTCAGCCAGTTCAGCTGTTTGTGGATAATGAATGACTAACCAAGGATGTGATAACTGAGAGCACCCTTGGCTGCTGGGACCATGAGTTGGTAGAGCCCATGACCCTTAGGGAAGTGAGGAAGACAAATGAAGCAAAAATCTATTATGAATGGAAGGAGAGTGGACAACAATGTTTTTTCAGGGCAGTAGTAGGCAGGATCTTGTGAGAGGTTGTTCAGAGATCCCAGGAGAGTTGGCTGTGAAAAACCGTTTTGGAGCACAAGAATAGTCCACCCCCAGTGGGCAGGACAGAACACATGGCATCGATACAGCAGGAGGGCCAGCCAGGTTGAACAGGGAAATGCCAAGCCAAATGGCAAGAGGGGATATAGGAAAGGGGGAAGCAGAGACAGGCTGTCAGGAAAGAAGATAAAGACACTGTGGGAACATGACAGAAACTGGTGTGAAAGGCAAAAGGGAGCAAAAGAGCTTGAATAGTCAAGACTCTCTGGACTTAGACATTCTCAAGAGATTCACCCCACACAGACTTCTTGCTTCACAATACATTTTTCCAGCCTTGCACCAATAAGACAGAGATGGACGGAATTATTTCAGTGGGAAAATAACATTGTCCTCACCAAAAAGAAAAAAAAGATAAAAGGGCAATTTTGCATGCGAAAATTTTCAGTTTTGTTCAAAAAAAATGTTTTGATCTTCTATCAAGCAAATTGAGCAGACAGCAGCCCAGCTGGAAAGATCTTTCAGCTCTGTTTCATGGTGGAAATAAATCAACCAAAGCCTGCCAAGGGGGAAGCTAAAGGCTTCTTCATCTCCTTTGGTTTCCAGTCAGCTCTTCTTCTTCATTTACATGCCCAGCAAGGAAAGCTAAGTTCTTCATCCTTCTGCCTGGCTGGATCCTGCTCAGCACATCTCCAGCCACAGGGCAAGAGGGAAGGGTAGGCAGCCCCTGCCACAGCTTCCAGAGCTATGGGGACATGTCCTTGCTCCTTCTACCACCAAGCAACATGGGAACTGCCAGCAGGTTTCACCTGACACCCACTAATAAGGGCCAGAAACCTTCACCATGAGGTTTCTTGGATTCTTCATCTCTTTTGTAATCTCCACCTCTACTTCATATATTTTGTTGGTTTGCATTGGTTTTTCTTTTTAAGCCAAAGTCTTTCCTTCTGAGGAACCATCAGTTTCCAGGAGGCCAGGATGACCACAAGTTGCTTCTGCTGAGTCCTTCAGGCCACACTGGCACAAAGAACACAAAGTTCCAGGTATGAGTGTGGGGCCAAGCCCACAGGTGGGTTCCAGGCCATCCTGCAGACAGCTCTGCCCTGTGCAGAGCAGGGCTGCAGCAGCAAGCAGCAGAGCCACAGCCAGACAGCACACAAAGCACAGGAGCCTGTGATCAAACTATTGCCCTGTCCCTCTTTTATTTAGCAGCACAGCCATACCCTTTGGCACAGATTAGGACCTTGCTTCAGACCACTTCAAGACACGTCTATTGACCAGGAGAGCTCACATCATCTTCTGAGCCCTCCTTAGTCCTTTTGACACTGGAAGAGATGATGTCTCCCTCTGGGCTTTCATCTTCTGCAAGCACAGCAGTACCCCTGCTCTTGACAACTTGTGCAGCTGCTCATCTGTGGGGTGACCCCAGAAACCTGGTATTTGCCACTGATACTGAAAACTGTACCCACCAGGAGCAAACAGGTCTACCTGGACCACTGTGGTGGCATAAAGATTCAAAATGGGATTTTAAAATGTCTCAGAAACCTAATCCTCACATGTCTGGCACTTCAGAGGTTAAGGATCATTGTGCCCTACTAGTGGCAGTCCATTTTATCTAGGCAGTTAAATGGTAGTGTTTCTCTGGCTTCATAAGTCTTAAACATTTATTAGGAATATGTTTTATCAGCCAGCACAAGAGTTTTCTTGGAGCCATTCATGCTGCTGATGTTCCAGGGAAACAAAATTAACAGTTCAGAAGTGAGAATTTTCATTTGTGAATGTATATCTAGAAAAAATTTAAGAACATATATATATATATGTATATCTATATATATGTGTATATATATATATGTATGTATGTATGTATGTATGCATGTATGTATCTTACCATAACCCTACTGCCTAATTTGCATTGACATTTTGAGAATTTCAGCTCCTTGGTGAAAGTGGCATTTTGGAGAAATAACCCACAAATAACAAAGTAGAGCAGTGTGAATGTCTGCACCTTTACTAGGAGAAATTAAACGAATAACAGCTTGACACAATCAAACTGATTTCCAGGACTAGAAGGCAGGTGATGAATTCTAGCATGTGCTGAGGTTATACCAGATAACAGCATCATTTGAAATTTTACCAGATAACCCATTTCCTGCTTCTGATTTTTTGTGAGGTATTTCAAATGAAGAGGAAATTCTAGGTAGTGCGGCTGCCTTGCTGTGTTATACCACTCCAGTCTGCCAGTGCCTGATTTCTGGTGCAGTTTTAGTGCTGTGAATGCTGGCTCAGAGTGAGATAAGCAGCAAAGATCCTGGTTAATGCAGATTCTTCCTTTGGATCTGCAACTGAGGCCAAATCAGAAACTGCAAATATCTCAGTATCTACCCCTGGCTTGCTAAGAAACAGCTGCTAATGCAATGTGTCCCTAAAAGGTTCCTAAATCTGGTTCCTTTATGGTACATCTCATTTGGGGAACTTGGGTGTTTTGGGCTGAGGAGAAGACTGATAGGAAAGAGAAGTCTGCTTTGATCTTAGAGTATTTAGATTTTGGCACAAAACAAGAAAGAGGAAATGTGTTTCCAGGGACAGTCACTGGAGAAGTGGGGTTAACATCTCCTTAAACACAAGAGGTAGAAGGACCCTGAGAGGATACAAGTTTTTAGTCATCTTAATCAGTGCACTAATGCTGGGGAAGGGAGGAGGATGAATAACCGCTCCCCCTCCCTTGCAGGGATGTGTGCTGTCCTGTCTGTGCTGCAAAGAGGGAAAGCTTTCCAGTGTGCACAAATAAGTATAGTCAAAAAAACCCCACTTCTCTCATCGACTGACCCACTAGGACAAGTTATTTCAACTCCATGTAAAACACAGTTAGCTTTGATCGCAATTATTACAGCAAAGCCAAAGGATTAACCAAAGAGCTCACCAGAGCTAGGGTTACACAGGCACCAGAAAACAGTTTCAGGGCATTGGTGGAGGCAGGTAGGGCTCACAGTAGATGCAAACCAAAAAACAAGTCATTGTGGCAAAGACTTTCAGCACCAAATGGATGCAGGGCTTCTGAATGGTGGCAAAGGGGTTGCTGTGTGACAGCAAGCTAAGAAAGAGGGAAAGGGACTGGGTATGGAGGAGAGGAGGCCCTTGAGCTGAGCAGAGGTGGGTGGCAGAGATGCCACAAGGAGCAGGATGTGAGCAAGCAGTTGACACAGGGAGAGAAAATGAAGGCAGCAAAAGTCCCTGGCGTGTGTTCTCAAGCCTGCTGGCTACAGGGTTTCCCCTGAGCGGAGGAGAGACGTGTTGTCATGCAAGTCAGCAAGGATCAGACTCAAGTGGGGTCCTTCCCCATCAGACTGGGCCTGGACTAAGGTCCTATTTGGGGAAAATGTGGCTCTGTTTTACCTCTTCTCAATAGCCATCCCAGCATTGCTCATTCTTCCCTACAGTCCTTATAGTATGCACACTTCTCATTCCACACAGCAAAGAGGAAAATTCAGAGGACTAGGTTTTTCTGGGACAATGAAAGAATTTCAGTGCTCAGCTCTCTGAAAAATTAGTAGTTAAACTCTTGAGTTCAGCTTCAAAAATCTCAGCCAGATCAGTCACTGCAGTTGTTATTCTGTATTCAGATACTTTTAGCCTAGTGCATTATTTATGATCCTAAATAATGTCCCACTTACTGTTTGCTATGACAGTGAGTTAGGACTTACTGGCAATGTTAAGAAGAACCTGCAGATACCAACCCTTTCTTGCACAGAAATCAATGCTTGCAAGAATCAGCACAGATATGTCAAATTGTCAGAAGAGTTAGTTTTGGTCAATTGATTCCACAGATGTGGGGAGCATCTGAGGCTGCCTCTTCCATCAGCTAGTCTAAAGAACCCATGGACTATTCCAGTTTTCATGGATAATTTTGAGGAGCTATCTACTTTGCATGGTATTGTGAGTATTATTAATGTTGAAATGCTTCATTGGTGAAATTAGAAAGCTCTAAATTTCTCCTCTGACCCCTGCAAACCCAGGTGACTTTCAAACTTGCCAGAACAAACCTTCCCCTTACTTATGCAATTTATAGGAATGGAACCAGAAAAGTATGTGTTGAATGTTCCTTCTCAGAAAATTTTAAATTACTCAGTTAAAACCACAAGCAGTATCAATGTTTGCACCACCAATTATTTTGAAAAGGAAATACATTTCCATTTTCATGAAGCAGAGGAAGATAAAGTGATGTTTTATGAACTTCCTCTTATGTGTCAAGCTGGCTTGGTTGATTTTTGGATAGCATTTCATCACGTTTGGTCTTTTCCAGGAAATGGTTATTTACAAGCTTTTGAAACTCATACTCCCCCTCTTCACTAGTCAGAAAGTATGACCTAGTTTAAGTTACAGCTTGAAGATGTGACCTAGTTTCACAGGTAGCCTGCACCCACTGAACTCAGCCTTGTAAAATCTGGGAATCCTTTCCTCATGAAAAGTGAGTTGGATTGTCACCTTGAATCATTGCTCCTTTTAATCTGCCCCCTGAAAACTTAACAGTTTTGCCTAAATTAGAAAGTCCAGGACAGAAGAAAATAAACTTAGAGGTATCTAAGGATATTAGATTGATATCCTAGACAAAAAAAGGCCTGAGGGACCTTCTATAGATCCCTGCAAAGGATGGTTGTCTGAAGGGCATGTAAGGACCACTCCACCACAGAAGACACAGCTGGGTAGCCCTGTGGGTAAGAAGCTTGAGCACAAAGAGTGACTGGCACTACTGACATGGGACCAACCTGGGAGAAACACAGCGTGGTGTGGTGCAAAATTTTCCTTCTCACACTAACAATATGCAATGAGAGAGGAAAATGTTTCCTTGCTTTTCTGGCCTCTCTACTTCATAGCTGAATAATTAAGCACCTCTAAACATTGAGTAAATACATGGTTTAATACAGAGCCTGGACTTATTTGTGGCTTGATGTTAGCACAGCAGTTGGCCTATTATCTCTGGGGCAGAGGGCACTGGCATGCTTTCTCTTTACATCTCTACCTGAACTAGGAGGAGTTGCTCAGACGCAGGCAGTTCTAACCATGTCCAAAATAGAAAAATATGCATCCTTGAAAGCAAAGACAGATGGTGAGGGTGGGTCTTCTATATGGAAATGGTCTGGCAGCTTTTCTGGAAGCAATTTTTCTCTTAAATGTTGCGGTTCTAGCAAAGGCATCAAAATCTTCATGAGCTTGTCCTAACTGCTGATGACCATTTACAGACATCTCCACATGATTTCCCACTACTTTTCCAAATTTGTCACTGCATTAAATAAGTGATGCCTTAAACACTGTAAATACCTGAGTGCAGTGCTCATTGTCACATCCAAACAGATGAACAAGAGGAATAATACTAGAGAGACAAGTTTATATTGTTTAACCAAGGGAGCACTGCTGTAATTAAAATGGAGGTTCCTCTACATTGAAAGCTACACATGATCACATCCATCACATCAGTGGCTTTGGAGTGATGAGCCAGACTTCCAAAAAACATCTCACTTCAATAGCAGAAGAAACACCAAAATGCAGCACTGAAATTCAGGAGTGATGCAGAATTTGAGCCTTCAGAGGCACATACTGAGTTAATTTTCCTGTTAAGAAAAATTAATGCCCAACAAACACAAGCATGGAGAAGCCATAGGGATGGTTGTGTGTCATCTCCTTTGAATGTAAGTAGGAATGACTTGGGTGAAAATGGTATTGAAAGGGTTACTTGCATCACCTAAATCTAGGTCACATCATGAAATTCAAAGAAAACTTCTGAGTTTACCAACTTTATATTTTTAGCAAATACCACATTTTTGAGTACGCAGGAGTTGATGATATGAGAAATACCAGTGTTTCGTTTAGCCTGGTCTTTTCTCACTTTAACATTAGTACTGTGGTGAACTTTTGGATAAAGGTTATATAATGCAGAACAAACATGTAGGAAGGGCTTTGGTCTAGCCCAAACTTGTCTGCCTGTTTCCATGGCTGAAGCAGCATGACACTCCCTGTCACCTTCAGTTCTGTTTTATTCTCCGTGAGAAGCCAACCAGTGTGTGCTGGTCTTGATGTTCAACCCAAACTACTGACTCCAAACAAAAGCCCATGATGAAAGATAGTTCATCGGTAACCATAGGGCAACATCAACTATAATTACTCGGAGAGGAGGAGCTGGTATTAAACCCATGGTACATTCTTGGTGTTGGTCCTTATTTTAGTGGCTCTTATAGTCTGTTATTTTTTCCTCCCTCTAATGGCCAAGAGGGAGAGGAGATCCTGCCCTGGCAGCGGGAACTTGCTCCAGCAGACTCTTTGGTAACCGGCCCATTCCCATTGTTGATTCAGACTGTCTCGTGTTGGGAACAAACCCACATTCGTATACTTTTTCTTTTTCTGTAAGAACTTAAATTACTTTTCATTGAATGTGCCTCCAGCCCATAATGGTCATGAAGGCCATCTGCGCTCCTGGGCATTTGGCTCACAAGGGGAGCAGCAGATGCTGACTGGAGCCTCCTCCACTGGCCACCTTTCAGTTTTGTAAGCATCATCGATAACTGGCAAAAATAACACAAGTAGAACAAATAAAGCCTCCTTAGAACTAAGGCAGAATATTTTGCCTGAGTCTTATTTTAAACAAATCAAGTGCCTTAGATACGGAAGTGTGAAACCTCTGGCAAGTCAGGTGTGTGATATTACTTCTTCCTCACTAGATTATAGTCTCAAAACTTGGCATGGAGCAAGTAGAAGCCCTTGTGCCTATTCCTGGCCTGTTCCTGTCTGGGATGCTGACAAAAGATGGACAGTGGTGAGAAAAGACATTTCCACCACCTATTCATTTGCGGTAGATGTTGTCAGAGACATTTGGTCTCTGATATTCTTTAAACACAGGCACAAAAATGCCCAAATAAGTTAATAATCTTTATTCATAACAGACCTCATAATAGGTACAAAAATAAGGTATGTCACTAATGACCAAATATTTTTCTCATGGCTGTATTATCCTCAGTTGCATGTAGACTGTAGATGTTATACTTGAAATATATATAACATTAGAAACATTATTTGCATTGTTGCTTTGTATTTAAACAGTTTTTACTGCACAGTGACAAATATCAAATATATATAGTATATATTAAAATAGTGATCATCTCTAAAAGGCTTAAAAAGAAACTGTCTCATATAAAACTATTTATGATAAAATTATTGATGTCAGCATGAAAACATCCACTGATTTAAAAGAGGGAAGCTCAGCCCTTTCACTCCAGTGCAATATTAACCAGGATTAATAAAGCTGAATGAATTGTAACAAGCAATTTATGTATTTTGGAGGAATTTTTCACATTCAGCAAGTCTCACAGCACAGCTGGGCCAATAGAGTTCTCAATTATCTTTTTTATGTGAGCTGCTTTGTTTCACAATCTCACACATCAGCAAAATTCTGCAAGTGTGCAGATGGCATATATCAGAAGACAAGAGCAAAACTGAGGAAATTTGTGCAGATATTTTCAAATAAATCATGGGGCATTTCTAGTTGGCTCATATTTTGGGAAAAAAAATGTTTTTTAAATGTAATTTTAAGCCAAACTGGAAAAAAAAAAAATAGATAACAAAGCAAGACTAGAATAAAGTGCCACAGGGCTGGACTGCAGACACATTTGTGAGTGAAAATAGTAATCATAATACTACTTTTTATATATACAATAAGATTAATGAGGTTTAAATAAAATTGTCTCTTTTTACATAGTGGTATGATAGGTCTGTTAGATTTGAGAGAAAATGCAGATTCACATAAATCGTAATTCAATTACACATTTAGAGGTGGTAGGTGGCAATAGGCAGTAAACTCAACAGTTGCTTTCAGGAAATAGTAAACAAATTAAAAATACTTTGTGCTACCAGAGTATTCTCTAATTTATTATTCTCTATCAACAGTAATAAAAAAAAAAATAAAAGAGCTCAGTCCTGGACCTCTGGACCCTTGCTGCCCACACGGGTGTATTTTAGCTCTCATGCCAGTCCTGTTTAACCTGCTTGGAGGGCTTGCACAGCCCTGGGCCATGCAGCACATATGCTCAGTTTCATGTGATAAAAACACAACTTAGTGGGTTGCAATTTGGTAGGATCTTCTGCTTAAGAGGGAAGCTGGCTTAAGCTGCAAGGCTGTCCTCCACTCAGTGCCTCGTAACTCCAGCCCTCTTCCAGTTAGCAGGACAGAAATAACCTAACTATCCATTTCCAGAACTGCAGATGTTTTCCCAGAGCAAAGATCTGGAGCCATTATGAGTGATAAAACATTAAACCAGATGGACATTGTTTTGTTTTAGATGTGTCACTGCATGTGATACTGCAGTGCAGGAAAAAAACAACATTTAGTGGCACCAACATTGCAAAAAGCTACAGGTTAAGCAGGGATATGGTATAACTTCTATGTAACACAGAAAACTTTCTATGTGGGAGATGTTTACACAGAAAAAGAGTAGTCAATGTGCAAATGGGTGCTGACTAAAGCAGTGTCATTAATTCCTAGTTCCCAGAGGGCAGAATGAGCACGTACAGGTTACAATATTTGCTGTACATCAATTAAGGAGCTGCCACCAATAAGGTATCCTTATCCACAGCTGATAATACAGACAGGGACTGAGGGAGTTTGGAACCTATAGGATGAGGAAGAAGCTATATTATGAAGGTATAATAGTGCCTCAGTAGTCAAAAGAGGATTTTGGCATCCTAAAAAGAACAACCAGGCATTTCTCACGCAGTGAATGGATCAAGATCCAGAAGGCTGGGAAAATGAATCTATCATTTTGTGATTTGCAGCATGTAAGGAACTGAAAGCAAATGGGGTTCCTGCTTCTGTCACAGCCAAGCATAAATTGATTGGCATTTGGTGATGTGCAGTCTGGGGAAAAGCAGTGTGGCACAAGAGAGCAGGCGGTAAAACAGCACATTGCTCAAGTGCTGAACAAATGGAAGGAAAATATGCTCTCCCTAAACTTCATAAAATGGATTGTGAACAGACAGCACTAAATCAAAGATACCCAAACCCTCACCTCCACCCCAGCACAAATATTTCCTTGGAAACACAGCTAGAAACCCCAGCACATCCAGATTTAAGGCTAAAAAAAAGCAGAAAAAAACATTTGAAGTTGCCAAGAAGTTTTTGAAATCTGATTCAAACAACCTCAAGCTGACACAGGTTTCTCAGCTTTCCATGACTGAGCTTTGCTTTGGAGCTAGTCACAAATGGAGACATTAGGCAAAGGTATGGGATCTACAGGGTCAGACCCCAGTGAGCTAAAAAAAAATAAATAGTTGGCAAAGTCTGCAAGTTGTGAACCCAAATACAGCAGCCAGGAAATACTAGACAAGACACCAATACAGAGAGGAAGAACAAGAAATTGCCTGTGTGTATGTGCAAGAGCATTTTCTGGCTTAGGCATGATTTTTCTCAAATCACCACAGCAAAATGCTGCACACAGCCATCTATATTAAGTTCTGCTGCAGACTAATTTTTTAACAGCAGAATACAAACACGTGGCTATTGTCTGGACCCCTCCAAAGCTGGTACATCAAACCAAAGGGCAGCACAGAATGCCCCGTGTCCAACTTGCTGGTTCTTTATTCCCAAACTACTTTTCTTCATTCCTATCCAGCTCAGTCCTTGCACCAATGGTTCAAAAATCTTTTTGAAAAGCAAAATTCTTGTTCTTTTACTTGTAAAGGCACAGCAAAGCTACCTGAAAGTGGGCCAAAAAAGGGAGAGTATACCTAGATCTGAACCAAGGGTGTTGCTACCACCAGGAAAAGGAGCTGTAAGTCAGTAAGAGTGGGGTGAGCAGAACACACTGGCAGCTGGAAGGAGCCAGAGAAAAGGAAGTGGGATAGACAGAAAAAGAAACAGCCACTGGCTGGACCGAGCTTGGGAAGGCGGGGGGAGGAGTACCCAGGTGCCAAAATATGCAATCGTAACCCCATGTATAAAAATTAACTTAGCAAGAACATGGTAAGAATATACAGACGTTTACATGCACACAAATACCCTGAATTGCAAATAAACTACTTCCAAGTAAGATTTTTTTAACTTCAATTTTCAGCAAATAATCACCCTCTATCCGCAGACCAAAATTACCTGTCAAAGATTATAAAATAAGAGTCACAGGTACTTTTCTTGGCCTCAAGCACATCCCCTTCTTCTCAAGGTAACTCTCTCCATTAATTGATTAGTCTGCTCTTTTCATTAATTGTGTTCTGATTAAGCAATCAAATAAATGAAGCAGATGCAAAGGAACGGACACTTCTGGGAGAAGACTTGGTTTTAGGAAGGTCAGTGGTAGCACAGGTAGGTTTCATCATCTTGGAATACATGCCCAGGTTGCCTCAAATGACACCACTGAAGCTTTTCAATCTGTGGCTGTTCTGATATAAAAAGCAAGTCAAATTGTACCTAGAGCTCTACATGGAGCTTCCTGCTTCCTTTTGAATGCATAAAGACTAAGAAGGGACCAAGGCATGGCAGGCAGAATAATGAGATCTCTTACTTGATTTCTATTTTGTAGAGAACAGGGTAGGAGCTTGGCTTCTAATTGTTACTCTAACAATAGCCTATAAAGCCCCAGGAGGACATTATCACAACCCTCCCACTTAGTTCATCATACAACTGAACATCTTGCAGCCAGAAGATGCTAAGGAAGAAAAAAAGCCAAAAACCACCACAACCCTCAAATCATTTAGGCTTCAAAGTTGTCACACAAGGGAAATTTAAAGCCTTGTATTGTGAAATTTAGATGCTGAAAACCCTCCTATTGAGAACATGCATGCTAAGCTGAGCCTCAGGAACCCTTTTCTCAGCTCTGGTGGCTTAGATGCACAGACAACCAACAAGTCTGTGCTCAGGGGGTCAACACATGCCACAGGTCACTCACAGCCCACAGCCACTGTCATTCAGGTGACATTTAATTCTGGTGGCTCCCCGGCTTCATACTACACTGTCTGTGGGCAATCACTACTGAGTCTACTTTCAAATCACTTGAACCCCCATCTCCACCTCCCCAGAGGGTGGCTTAAACCCCCCAGGACAGACACAGAATAGACATTTTTCTCCCAGCCTGCTACTGGACACCTCTATAGCAGAAAAAATGACTGTGATCTGTAGCTCCTGAAAATAAAAAAAACAAGAGCCCCAGATTCCTCAGTTACTTCTGGGTTTGAACTGATAACTGTTTGATGTGAAACAAATGGGAAGTCCTCGTTTTCAGCTGAGTTTCTAACCCCTGAAGATCTAACCTGACTTGAAAGTCATGTATGTAGATCTGAAGCCAAATCAAAACTCCATAAAATTCATTGTAATTGTCTCAAAACAGTTGATTTATGCTTCAGTTTTCTTGAGTGAGTTTTACCATACCCAGCCTACACATTCTGAAATCGGAATAAAATTATCAAAGCTGCACAAGAAATATGGGTACACATGAAAATGAAGAAATCACAAAGTTGCCTTTTTTCTTAGAAATATATTTTGTAAGAAAACAATATTAACATTAAAATGAAATGTTTATTATACAGTATAAAATAATTGCTTGAATTCAACTCAATTCCTTTAACAAAAAAAAATATTTTAAAAGCCTGAGGATTTGTATGAAGCCCCAACTCCCACAGATTTGATTCCTACTGCAATAAATAGTGGGCTTTCCCCACATCACCCATAGAGCACACAAACACTTCAAAACCCTCCCTCATCCTCTTACCCACCAAGCTGCTGTTCCCTGTCCAGATGTGCTCTAAATTTAATCACCTCAGTATTTGCAGCCCTCCCCTCTGGCCCCTATACCCACCCTCAGATTCCACCCACCCACCTCCCTTGGCCAAGCACTGCACAAGCGACAACTCACGCTGCAGGAGTCTCCCCAGTTAATCTCTTGGCTAAAGTGAACAGTGGCCAGCCACTGACAAATAATGTATAAATGGCTGAGTTGTTCTCAGCTGTCTGTCCTCATAAAACCTGCAAGAATATCTCTTAACTCTGCCATTCATCTGCCAAAGCTGGCAGAAGGGTGCAGAGCTTTAAAAGCTACAGTGGGAGACAAGAACAGGCAATGCAATGACATAAGCTTCACTTTTTCAGGAAACTAAGCTAAAAAACTTACTGTTCAATTGCAGAATTTAACACTGGCAGATTTTGTTGTAGAAAAATACGCCTGTTCAGAAACTATAAATACCCCTGAAACATTTCTGGGGCTTACTATGTATTAATATTTTTCTTATTTCATTTTTACATAATACCAGCTTAATTACCCTCCAGGTTTGAAAGGCACCCAGTGACCAGCATTCTGGTGTAATTACTCATGGCATTGGTGTGATTTCGCCTCCCTTAATACTGACAAGTTTAAAAGAAATCCATTAAGTTAAGAAGAACAAAGATATATATTACATTTGCTAATTGCAAACAACCTCTTATAGCTGCATTTTTTCCCATTGGGACTAAAAAGTGCACCAGTTTAACATGTCTGTACATAAAAACAGTTTAAAACATTAAATATACAAACAGCAAGAGATTTTAAATATTTTGTATCAAATACTATAGGACAATATAATTTACATTTTTTTTTTACACAAAACATTACACCTGAAATATAACTTTAGATATTACAGAATATAAAAATACATACTTTTTGTTTAAAAAAATGTCTTTGCAGGTTCTGGCACAATGTAATACTTCAAAGGCACACCATAGTTTGGCAATCTATATTTGCAATTAACTGTGCAACAATAATAACATGACCTGTAATTAACTTTTTTTAGAACTGCAAGGCCAGATGATCTCCCTTCTTCCTGGAATGGCCCCTTTAATCAGGTAAAAGTTAAGTTGAACTGTTTAGGTGTTCTCCAACCCATTTCTGCCGTGGTCTGAGCTCTCCAACCCTAATCCAGCGAAGCAAAATCAACCCCAATTCAACACATGAAAAGCCACATCAAATGCAATGGGATTAGTCACACTTTCATAATCTTTGCTGTCTCAGAGTCAGAATACTCAACCCCAAGTAAAATGGAGCCCTGAATGCAAGTTGGGAGCCAAGCTCTGTCCTGCCCTAAGTTTGCACCAAAACTAGTAATCAGGGCAGAACCTGGAAACAGAAGCTCAATAATATTAATTGTTCTGATTTTAACTACAAATGCAAAGGGCACACTGACTCTTGTGAGGCCAGTGGAGACAAATGAAGTAAAACTGCTTTAAGACTAAATCAGGAGAACTGTGCAATTTTGTCCTTCCATACATTTGCAGGACTCCTGTGGAGCCTGTGTGGGACAAAAACGTGTCTTTAGAGATACATGGCTTACACAGATGTAACTGGGTTGCAGAAGATTTTCAGTTCTTCAAGTTGTTGTTGGACAACTAAAAACTCAAACAATTTTCAGCACACTAAAGAAAGAGTCAATCTAAATCCCTAACTTTAAATGCTCCAAAATAAGTTGCTTCTTGTGAAGAATCCAGTAGCAATGGGTTTGATACCTGGATACTTATCATTTCACCGGATTTTAATTTAAAAAACCCCCCTACATTTACAGAATAAAAATGAAATTCTGAGCTCCCTGACCAGTATTGGGTGCTTCCTCCCTTCATCAACACATCAAAGCGCCTTATTTTAAAGTTTGTCTTAATCACATACACCATCAACTGAAGCCCTCTTTTAGTCAAGTTTCCTGAAGTTTCATGATGTCTAAAACAAATATTGGCATAAAGATAGTAAAATCCATCTTGATTAACAATTAGTTTTCCATCACTGAATGTCATATTTGATAAGTTTGCCTGGCCTTTGTCATGATGCCAGGATGTGAGGTTCACTTTGCCAGTTCCTGGAGATAAAAAAAAAAAAAAAAAAGGATTATTTATAAACATTTG
The DNA here is from genome assembly GCF_049639895.1 of Pseudopodoces humilis. Lineage (NCBI taxonomy): Eukaryota > Metazoa > Chordata > Aves > Passeriformes > Paridae > Pseudopodoces > Pseudopodoces humilis. The sequence continues at coordinate 59,364,186 of NC_142201.1, read as the reverse complement.
ACAAACCTCAACATTTAGAAAGCAGCCTCTATGTTTTTAGAATGAACAGCAGCTAGGGTTCTATAGGCTAAAGTGAATAGGAAACAATTATGATAAAAATTCCTAAGAAATTTCCTCTTTTTATCATACACACCTATATTTCGCTTAGTATTTATAACTGTGCCCTCCCAGCAAAACATCTGCTGGACTGTGGTACAAAACATTTGCTTGGCCTATAGTTTTATTATGGTAAGCAACCATGCAACAAGTTCTGCACAGACATTGCATTCCACCTAAAACTTTATTCAAGTTGCAAATAGTTGAGAGAAACTTGAAAAACTTGTTATTGGTCTTTAACATGTGAGTGGTGACAAGGAATAAGTAAAGTTCTGGGGGAAAAAAAAGCTGAACTGACAATTCCCAAAAGAGAAAGCTTATGAAACCTTCCATATTTTATGTTTGTATGACTGCAGTGGTAGAAAGGTAAGCATATTTTCATTTGACAGCACCAAAAAAATGGGGAAAGGTCAGTACAATTTTGCATCTTTAGTACTACACACTAAGTTGCCTAGACTTTATGCAGAACTTCAAGTATTTATGACAAGCTACCTGACAGGCACAAACCACTAACATTCTATTATTCGGAGTAATACCCAGGGCATAACACAACAGATGGGAGGTGGCCAACTTGTCCTTCTAACCAACAGTAATTTTCAGCACACAAGACTGACTCCACTTGCTCCCTCCCACAGCAGTGGGTTCACGTAGGTACCAGAGGACTTCATACCTCAGCCTCCCAGTGCTTGAAATATTCAGTACCTTATTCTCCCAACATCGAACCAGAACAGTCCATCCTTAGCAAACTTTCCATGGCACACAGCAGGGCACAGTGCCCTCTCCTCCAAGCATCTACAGAGGACCCCAGGACCCCCCCAAGTGTGTGCAGAAAGGGAAGGGAAATAGGAACAGGGAAATTTGAGAGAGATGTCTTCCCTAACTGCCGAGGGCAAGTAACTTTTCCATGTGAGAGGAATACTTTAACAGCAGCCCAGAACAAAAACCTTCTGGCGTTCTTCCACAAAGACTTAAGCAAAAGCACTGTCGAAGGCAGATCACATGTACCATCTTCCCTATGGGTCTAGTGCAGCCAGGTAGAAATTATGAAAGCAAAACCAGACAGAGAAGCCACCTTCTCTGCAGTGCCTCAAAAAAAAAACCCACCTGAAACCCATCCATTAACTGGAAGAGAACCAAGACCTTAAGTCTCTTAGCAATTATTCACCTGCAAAATCTGCTGAGTCAGGGGTACCAGAGTGCACCTCTGAAGCACTGGGAATAGCTGGAGTTGTAGAACTTTGTGTGCACAGCATTAAGTCTGGGAGAAGTACTGCCCCATGGAGACTGGGCTAACTTCAAGATGAGGAGGACAGGCAAGAAACCTCTGCCTGGATCGAGGAGAGGCACATTAGATACAGGACAGGAATGCACACCTATGATGGAGCAGAAAGACATGTGTGATTGCCCAGTGGCACACTGGGTGGCTGTTAAGCAGATTTTATTTACCTGACAAGTCAACTTTTTAGTCGCCAGTCAAGCTGCAGTTTTGAAGAAATTCTTAGTGGGAAGGTTTTCTGCTGAAGAAGGGTAAAGAGAGCAAATAGGTGCCACAGTCACTTGTCATTGAGTGAAGGGCTCTGGGTGAATTTTGTTTACACTGTTTGGATGCTATGGGGAACTGGCCAAGAGATGATGGGACCCTCTCTGTTTTGAGCAGAAGATTTGTACAGATAACTTCTAGAAGTCACATCCAAGCTAGATTAGAATGCTATGAGCACGTGTGCCGAGGCAGACAGGCATTTTGCCGCAATTCAGAGCTCCAGAAGAGGCATACCACAGCCAGCAGCACAGCACCAAGATGCTCTGGTAGGAGTTATGCCATGCAACTGTAATGGAAGGAGTGAGCAGGTTCTCAGCAGTTCTGGTGGTAACACACCCAGATTTGGAGACCTCAGAACAATCAGTACCCTGAAACACAGGAAGTGCAGGAAACTGGAGCATGTTAGTGCCTGATCCGCTGTCCATGAATGTTATGTATCAGAAACTCTGACACATAACCCAAACCATGGGACAGTGAAAAGAGCTGCAATTCAGTATCTTCTGGGAAATAATTTACTTTGGAACCATGAAAGAAACAGCACAAGGTAAGTCCTGCTGACAGGAAGGAAGTGGCTGGGGGAAAATGAGTAAAATAGCCTTCCAGACAGGACAAAAAGCATTATTTAAGAATTCAAGATAATGCACGCTCTTTCTCAAAACCGAAGATTAATAAAAACAATGTATTTTTTTTGTGAGCTTGAGCTAAGACTAGTACAAATGAGTTAAATAAAATTAATTAGCAAGATGGAAGATGTTGTGAGGGAAACAGGGTAGAAAGGAGCCCTAATTTGATAATTTGTTTGCATTCTAGTAGCTTTCAGGTATAAATAAAGCCTGAAAAAAGGACCAAAGCACTCTTTGCTCTGAAAAGTCTTTTGGAGGCAAAGGGCAGCTAAGTCGAACCTGCAGCTGTAAATAGCTCAGAATACTACAGCATTTCCTTAGACAGCTAAAGGTATCAATTCACACCCCAAATGATATTTAACATTTATATTTATTTCTGTTTGTGATTTTCCCCTTTAAACTATGACTAATTTCTGTAATCAATTTACAAGCCAAAATTCACTGTTTTTATTTAAGACCTAGGTAGCATTTATAGTGAGCTCTGGTAAAAACCAACCAGCAAGCATCCAGCTCTAACCTAATGCAGCAAACTTAAAAAATACACACAGCAAGCCAAACCACTACAGTTTCTGTGCCAAATGGTGGGTGGGGACACCAAGATCTGGGAAGGGTTATTTCCACCCCCCTCCCTTGCATTATTCCCTCAGCTGCAGAAGTCCACTTGAGGCCTGACATTATTGTGAACCAGGTCAAAGCAAAATGCTCTCTCTCAGATACTTCTCAGTGCCCCTCCATGAAGGGTGTACAGTAGAAAACTGCTTAAAATCCTGTTTGACAGTGATGAAGATTTTTTTTTTTCCTTTTTTCCCTGGCACTGTTTATTCTGGATGAGTGCGATGACAGTAGAGAACCTTAAAATACTAAGAAGAGATCTGTCCACTCAGGGATGGCAGAAAACAATTTAGATGTATTTCAGACATGCAGGACAAAGAATGAGGGGAAGAAAATAGAAATTGCCATTTGCAGTCAGAGAAAACAAGATGGGAGAGGAAAAACTCCTGGTGACCCCTCAGGCAAGTCTTTCTTTCTTTATGCCTGTCACTAATCTGTGTGCTACCCAGCCAAGGGAGTTCTGCCTCATGCCAGTGATGCAGCCCCTCACTGCTGCAATGCCCACAAGGGCTGCAGAAACTGTGCTTGCAGATTAACTCCTGGCAGTGCTCTTCCAAAAGAGGCAAAAGGCAGATCAGGAGGGAGTAAAGGTGCAATTCATCACATTGGTAAGGAGTTGATCTGCAGCAAAAAAGAACAATGTCTCCCTGGCCACTGCCCATAGATGTGCTGTGCCACACCCTTGAAGGTTAATGTAGCAATGCACAGCTGTAAAAATTATCAGCTGCTGTAAATTACAATTGTAAAATTACAGTTTACAGCAACATCCAGGTAAGCAGCAAATAAATTCCACACAGAAATAGGATTTCACAGACTGTGACACTGACACACACCCCACTTCTACAGATAAGTGATCTGTTTCTATGACTAGCAAATTAATTGAAACCTTCCAAGGATATAATGCTAAGGCAAGTTTACTGATACTGAATCCTCTACTATTGACCTACTGTACAAGTAGGTCAAAGCCAAAATCTGACTAATATAGAAGCTTGTCAAGGAGTCATTTGAGCTAACACGAAAGCTTATGGAAGTTCTGACTGCCATCTGACAAGCTGTTTAAGCACTCTGCTATAAAGCTCTGGATTGTGGCAATGCCAATGCACTTGAAAAAATCCTATCCCTCCAGGCAAGAAGCTGTATGGAAATGCTTTGTCTTTAAATAGAGCAAGAGCAAGGTATTACCATGCAGGCTGCTAAAATCTCAGATTTCAAGTCTCAATACACCATTCCCCTTTGGTTTGCTTATATAAAACAGAAAAGCAATGTGCATAGCTCAATTAACAATGAGTTCAGCCCTGCAGAACGTATAAATCTTCAGAGAAAGAAGACAGTGGCAATCAATTAACCCCTTCTTAAGATCCTCTACCTAATACCTTCAGAAAAAACTGGTTTACTTCGAGCACACCAGCTGTTCAGAATACAGCACTGAGAATACAGCAAAAAATCTCAACTGACAGTGCCCCAGGGCAAAAAGTAAAACTGTTCTAACATTATCTTAAAATTTTAGGAATGAATCTTTTCCTCTGGAGAGTGTTCCAACATAGGCTCATGTCTTGTTCCCTGATATTGTACTAGCAAGGATATTCCCAAAGCCATCTGAATACTTGTGTGTAGAAAATAAGAGCTCTGGCAAGATTAAAAAATGCCATCCTCTTACCACAGGGGCGGATAAAAGCCACAAGAACAATTTTTCCCCCCTACTCTGTAGCTTGGGCAATGTTTGTGCTGGTATATGCTTGTATGTGTGGGCACATCCTCATGGCTGGGGTGGGAGTGAAAATCTCCTGATGGGCCCTACAGGCCAAAGGAAAATGGGAAACTTCAGAGGAGAGCATTCAACATAGATCTTCCTTCCTCACCTGAAGACAGCACAAAGGGGCAAGCCATGCCCCTTAAGAGGCTGATCATGAAAAGTGGAAATTTGAAATGGAGGCCATTCAGCACAAGACTGATACAAAGGGAAGCCATCCACCCCTGCTGCCTCTGAAATCCTTTAATGCATCCAGTTTATTCTTACTATCAAAAGCCATTTCTAAAGCCCCAGTCTGTTGCTGTTTTACTGAACTATCTTCATATACTTCACTGTTCTATACATTTATATTAGTATTCGAAGTATTCAGTTACAAATTGAACTTACCAGACGGAATATTCTTATCATCAATAATGAGATGGGCAAATGGCTGCTTCTCAGGTTTGTTCCTCTTGTACAGTTCAAGTCCTAATGCCTCCATTGCAGCTAGAGATAAAAGAAATGCATTATCCCAAAAAGGCAATTTTAGTGGAACTAAATTTTTTCTTAATCATAAACCAATACCTACCTTTTTCTGGTCTTGGTGGCGTTCTTCCCATAGCACGCTGGACTTCCTAAAATGAGAAGGAGACATTGCTTTGATGTTTTCTTGTTGGTTTTGTAACAATGTTTAGTTTGCACACTTACAATACTCTGCATGTATCTGGGGACAGTATTCCACCAGTTCAGATGCCTGGGATATGAATCATGTAAATATGATAATACATGTAACAGGCACACACAATCAAATTACTTCTAGTAATTTGGTAATTCTAATAAAGGTGGATAGAAATGACAGCATGTATGCGCCGCATTATTTACTGAAGTAGTGGTGACAGCACATTTAAAACCTTTTCTACCTAGTGTACTTGGAATATTTCTCTAAGTAAAATGGAACAATGATTGATAAGAAGGCATCACATCAAACAGTGGAATGAATTTATGAACTGATTTAACTACTTAAGAGTCTAAAGGCAAAGAAAGAGGCATTTCTATACAGGAACTAGTGTGTAACCACTAACAACTAAGGTTAGCTAAACTTCTGAATTTCATTTGTGGTGAGCTGAATGAAACCTCCACGCCTCACACTTGACCACCAACATGGAAGGCTGTAAGACTTTACAATCAAGGCTTATTCCTAACAAGGTATGCAGGAACTAAAGGATTATCATCCATGCTGGACCAGAGGGACTGGGTCCCAGACTTGGAAAGTATGTAATTCTTCAAAGCTGCAGATAAAATTTAACATGAATGAAAACTATGCTACCCAAACCCAAGAACAGCACAAAATGCAGGCATCAAGCACCACAAAAAGCTTTGCTTCTAATCATTCACACCTGTACTCCTCTTGAGAAAAAGATGCAGCAGATTTCAAAAAATCTAAGCAGCCTGTTCTTGTTACAAGCCTAGACTGAGTCTTAGTATTAAGCCCTATCAGTTCTATCTCCCTTTTCCCCATGACTCTCCATCTGTTTTCTAAAAAAACAGGGGTAGCATATTTGTTATTCTGAATACCTCATACCATGGAGCTGTCAAGAAGAAGTTTAGTAAAAGGAAACATTTTACTGAAGACAGCAAGTCATCTTCTCTTTGAAACCTAAGAGTAGTCCTTTGTTCCGCCTTTATGCCACGCACATTGCTGTTTGCCTGATTCAATCCGTGTATATGAAATATGTTGCAGATTTGGCCAGATCAGCTAAGTCCCACTGTGCTCTCAATCACTGGGGTGTTTCACAATTTGAAATCCTGCTCTGAAAACAACTGAAGTCCTGTTTTTATGTAGTTCTGCAACCGCAGTGTAATATGTAGAGCCTCGGCTGGTGCGTTTATTACTCTCACTTTCCCCTTTCAGTAGGTGTTTAAATGTTAAACCAAAATGAAAAGCCACAGCAGTATGGAAGTTGTAGTATGACTATCAAAGCATAATACTTCAGCTGAGATATGCTGATTTCATAGATAAGAGTCATGAAGATGCTTTTTGCTGTAGAGACAAGAAGAAAGCAGAAGAATCACAACTTCAAAAGCAGCAAAACTTGCATCTGCTTCCCGCATTCACATGCACTTTGCTTCTCTGATCTTCCTACTTCAATGTCAGTTCTAGGAGCATGAAAACGAAGTTCACTTCCAGGAGCTGCATGTCAGTATCAGTCACTAGCCACAACTGAGTAGGAAACAGCAGGATGACAAGAGAATGCAAGTACTAGGTACTATGAAAAATGGCAAAATCCGCTGAAGAGAATAGGATGTAAGCAAGAAGAGGCTGGGAGATGGGCCACACTCTCAGAGATCATTGCAGCACACCTATCCCAACCCTTCTTCCCTTGAAGCGGACACATGTTTGTTTTCTTACCTTCTTAGTGGAAACTTCTCAGATGTGGAGTTTGTTTTAATATCCTTTCCTTTAGGAGGACGTGATAATATCCTTGCCTGAAAAGCCTACTGATCAGATCCCAAAAGAACCATGTACATTTTAATCTCTTACTACCTAGGTTTTGTACTAAAAAAAAAAAATCCTGTGGTTGATAACTGCTCAGCCCTTGAAAGCCCTAAAATTGTCGACTGCTATTCTAATTTTAACTTATATTTTTCCTAGGAGCATTCAGTTCTGCTTCTGCACATTTATAAAGATGCTAGAGTTGAAGCAGCTGAATACCTCACCTTCTGAGACCCAGCAGCCTGGCTCAGCTCATCTTCCACACAGAGTGGCTCTGGTCCTCATGAAATCAGTCTGAGCTGCTCTCCTAACTGGTGGTGGTGCTGTTCATCTGCAGCTTCACCACTCAGTAAGGACAGCTACCAAGGAACACTTGGGTCCACAACTCTCCTTGCCTGGTGTTCATGGTTAGCTCAACTGGTTAGATCATGGCACCTAATAAATACCAGGTAATAAAAATTACCTAATAAGTACCAGGTAATAAAACCAGGGCTGGGGGTTTAAGTGAATTGCTTGTTGACTCTTCTGTGAGTTTATCACTGGATCAGAAGTGGCTAGACTGTGGCCAGAAAACAAAATCTCCAGCAGTTCTCTGAGCACTGGACTAGTGTCAAGTTCTTCACTTGATTCTGATCAGCCTCATGAAAGTTTTATATTTTTTCTATTCCAAAATGAAGATGAAACACATTAACTAGTCCCTAGGAAACAGATATGGAGTTGTAGGTTTCCTCCTAAAGAATAAGCAGTTAAATGCTTACTGATTTTTTTTTTCTTAACTTGATGTTCATACAGTTCCAAGGTGCTGATACACAACTTACCTTAGAAAAGCCCTTAACCATGTATTTGCTTCTGACCCTGAAGGACATTTTTCAGTGGATGTTTGAAGGTAGTCTCTTAATGAGATTATAAAATCCCCTGGTATTCTTACTGCAAGGAATTAAGAGCTGTGATTTCTCAAATCACCAAAGTATCAACTGCGGTTTTTTTGCTCCTGAATGTTTTCAGGTGTCTCATACTTACTCACAATGTAGAAGCTCATTAAGGAGGCAGAAATAGCTCAACAGAACCCGTGACTAAGACACTGCTGTAATGGCATGAAAACTGCTGACAAAAACATTACCAGCAACTTCTCTTAAGACTGCCATCCACAGAACCGTGTGTGATACCAGGCTCTTCAGTTATTTTTAGCATAACTGTACACAAAAATCACCCCACTCTTAATCTTATGACAAGCTGCACTTGTACACCTTTGTCATTTGCTCCCTGCCCACCAAGCCAACTCTGCTGGCCTGCTTCCCACATTCCAACCTCCCCCATACACTCGCTGTTTAAACAACAGACAAGGATCTAGTCACAAAAATGAAAAACATATCTTCCCTTCATCCAAAAAAAAAAAAATTAAGAGGCCACTAAGAGGCTCAAACTTTCTCATTTTAAAGCTAAAAATAATGTTTTAATGATTTGAATGCCTGAGAAGTTGGGAGGCGCTCTCTACCTCATCCACAGCAGGTTGCAAAAATAACTGTTGCTCTTGAAATAAATGTCCAATGCTAAGGATGCAGAGACAAGACTACTCCTGAAGATATGACATCTGTGAAAGGTTTTTAGTCTCCTTTAGCTCTCATCTACTGTCTCATCTCAGTATCTACTTTGAGCAGCTCTAAGCAGCCTTTTAAGACCAATGAACCCCTCAATAGTCACTTATAGCTTCAGATGTGGTCTTAAAGCTTCTTTATGCACTTTATTTTATTACCAAGTGCTTTAAATACAGCTGATATCAGGAAGAAGTATTTGATTCTCTTGCCGGAAATTCAGCAATTTGAAGCAGGAAGGAAGTGAAATAGAAAGTACATGAACCTATATTCATCAGACTGTAGTTTAGAGACCAGCAATAAAACCTTTCTCCAAATGAGTAGTCTACTGCTGGCAGAGAAAAGAAGGCACGTAAGATTGTAGGATGGAAACCTACAAAAATTGTAGGTGAAATTTCAACAACTTGCAGCAATCACTTGTGAAGCCTTTACTTGGTCCATAACTATGTGCTCTTTAAATGTCTGCTAAGTATATAGATCTCTTTATAAATGCTGCCCTGGAGGTCTAGCAAAGCACTCTGCTGCCATGTGGGAAAATAGCTTACGCTTGAACTCCACAAGCAGCTAGAAGCTGGGAGCATTGCCAAGCAAAGTTACTTATGGATTGACCCAAGATATGTTTGTAGTCCTTTCTACTTCAGGCTCATAACAGACTTCATAAGGACTGTGGTTAGAGCATCTGGACTGCCAAAAGCTTTTTAGGGTTACATGAAAAAAAATTAAGCAAACAGACTGGCTAGGAAAGTATATTATTTGCCTGCTTGAAAACTTATATGCAATATTGAAAATATGCTCTCTACTTAGTAAGCTGCTCCTTAAGCAGAATTTTTATTGTGGAATATGTTAAGGAATCAATCATTAGATTCTGATTAAAAGAAAAAAAACTCTTTCTTCCAGGAGACAAGTATTTCTAGACTGGACCTTGCAGCCCTACTACACTGGTTTTCATAAGAGCACTTTCATTTTCAACATCAATCCCTGCTTTACATTTAAGTACTCTGTCTACAGGTGTGCAAAGAAAACAGATGAGATCTGGCGCAGGAAGCTAGAAGCTGTAACCAGACCTGAGCAAAAGAAATTTGTCTATTTTCATTTCCTTAACAGCTCGAATTGCAAAAGACAATATATTGAAAAATCAAAAAACAGACGGTATCTTGAAGTGTTCCATTTCAGTCACTTAGCATGCTGACAGTTCAAATAAGGAAACTGGTTCTTAAAACACACGTAAGTTAGATTATTTAGATTCTCCTTAAGGAAAGTGAAGGAAGCACAGACAACAGGAAACCTCCTTTATGTCACATTAGCTGGATCCACACACAGGAGTATCACAACTGCAAGTTACAGCTGCATCTCTGCTCTTCATTGTTGAAGGGTGACTGAAAGGCACAATTTACAGATGATGATAAAGTATAATTCTGCCTTGACACTGTTACTTTCACTTCCCTGATGTACCGAACAGATGTAGAAAGCCTCAGATCACCACTTTCCTATCTATTTTTTTCTCTGTCATTGATACAAGATGACAAAGCACCCAGACCACTGGTGCAGCTGCTTAATAAACTCCATTGCATTCAAAGGAAATTCAGAGTCTAATTACTTTGGCAAGGGAAATTTTATTGTTCTCAAACTAATGGTCATCAGCCAAAAAAGTTATCCCTGCTCACTACTTATTGTGGCCATGGACATTGCAGCATTTAACCTCCATCCAGACTGGCAGGATATAAAGCCTCAGCTAAAGCCAGCGACTTTGTTGAGTAACCAGCAGCAAATGACCAGAACACAGGGCTCCCCATTGACTTACTGTAACAGGCTCCTTACTCTGCCATGAGTGAATGAGCAGCCCAGCACACAGCACATACGTAGCTGCAGCCTGTGAGAGGCTCTATAAAATGCAGGAGGAAAGAACTAATCCTACAGACATAACTCTTTGTTTCCCCCTTAAGCTCTTGAAGGAGGTGGCTAGAAAAAGGGACGAGACATGGACTCCTGTCTGTATTTTGTTCACAAAAAGATCTGTCACTCAGAGTTCTCTGTTAAAAGCAAATATCACATTAAAACAATTTAAATGCTGTAAGTTTAACCCAAGTGCAGTTCATGCTAAAGCATATGTGAGTTCAGCTCAAACCTAATGTAGTACCCTTAATGAAAAACTGCCAGTCCTAAGCAGATGTGAGGCAGTAAAGTTGCAATGGGCCTGATAAGCCAGGAAAACTAAATACCATAGCAGACATCCATCTGTTTCACAGCCCATAATTAGCACTAAACACTATCATGAACACAAAAAGAGATCAAAGGCAGCAACAGCAGTAAAAGGGGATTGTGGCATATTTCCAGCTTGCCTAGGCTTCTTCATGATGGCTGACTTCTTTTGTCATTTGTGTTTGGGAACAAGCTGTCATTCTTGGTTCCTGGGCAAAGACCACCCAGTTATCATGCTATGGCAAAGTAGCTCTTCTGCCAGTGTGAGAATGGTCTGCACAGAACTGGCAAAGTGAGCAAAACCAAAGCAGGAATTGACCCTCATTTCTGATTCCAGGCAGAGTAAGAAACAAGAGCAAATGAGAGCAAATGCCATCTCCTTTTCCTTCAGGCAAGATTTTGTTTGCTGGTGATCTTGACTTAAGAGAATCTTGTCTGAAAGATTCTTTGAAAAAAATGTGGAACTGACACTTGTTATGAGCATTCAAAGTGCTGGAAAAGTTCTATAAATATTAGCATAAATTACTACCATTCAGGCACATCCAAATGTCAGAATGGCTAATTATCTAACTTCAATTAGTTTTCTTAGCATAACTTCAAGTCTTCCTTTCTTAAAAAAATAAAATAAATAAAATGTGCTTGAATACAGAATTGGTTAGCCACTACCAGATTCAGCAGCAAATATAATACAATCCTGGATAAAACTTCATGTCAAACACCAGGAAATAATTTATAGAACTTATCTCTGAGTACAGATTTTGGAAAAATTGTTTTAATTCCAACAGGACCACTGGTGGTGGTGCTGTTCATCTGCAGGACATTTATGAAATAAAGAAACACATTGTGCCACTTACCCTCTGCACAGCCCTTTGGAGAGCCTGTTTCACACTTCTACAGGATTCTGGCATTAACTTTGCTTCTTGACTTTCAAAGGAGGCATCATGCAAATCTGCACTTTCTTGGTGTCCAAAAAGGGTTCTGACACAGTGTGCATGTTCTTTTGAAATTCTAGTAGGGTCCATCTGAAACAAAAATATGAGCACAACCACAGTTCTAAGTGTTAGAGACACTTTTCAACCATCTAAAAGTTTGGCCACTGGCTAAGTTTATTATCTAAATTCTCATTATAAACAGTGTAGAGAGAAAAAGTTCCCAGCATCAGGGTTTATTTCATCCAACAGTCATGTGAGATAAGAGAATTAATTATCTTCTGGTGCTGTCTATTTAATTAGCTTAGACTAGATATGTGACTTTCAAAAGTTAAAGATAAACCCCATTCTTATGGTAAAGTAAATAATTTTGAATTCCGTATTTCAACCCCTCAGGGCAATATCAAAGTTATTCTAGCAGGAAACATACACAGTTATCCTCTCTCAAAAGCTATTGTTTGTAAGATGACACATGAATGTCAAGTAGAGAAACTTGGGCAAAGTATGTATGTGTGTGTACAGCACATAATTTTCAAGAGGAGAAACAGGAGTTATCTCTGAAACCATTTTATCACTGAAATTATATCACTGAAGCTGTCAGTCAGATATTACTGAAACTGTTTTATGGATGTACTCATTGTGGATAGAGTTTATTTTCTTTACAGTGGCTGGTATGGGGCTGTGTTTTGGATTTGTGACCAAAACAGTGTTGATAACACGAGAGATGTTTTTGTTACAGCTGAGCAGGGCTGACACTGAGCCAGGACCTTTTCTGCCTCTCACCCCACCAGAGAGAGGGCTGGGGGTGCACAAGGGGCTGGGAGGGAGCACAGCCTGGACAGCTGACCAGAACTGGCCAAAGGGATATCCCAGACCACATGGCATCATGCTCAGTATATAAAGTTGGGGGAAGAAGGAGGAAAGGGGAGACACTTGGAATGATGCCATTTGTCTTCCCAAGTCACTTATGTGTGGTGGAGCCCTGCTGTCCTAGGGATGGCTGAACACATGCCTTCATATTCTGCTTCATTTTGTGTGCAGCTTTTCCTTTACCTTTTAAGCTTTCTTTATCTCGACCCACGAGTTCTCACTTTTCCAATTCTCCCCGTAATCCCATCAGGGAGGGAGCAGCTGTCTGAGACTCAGTTGCCAGCTGGGATTAAGACATGACAGTGGCAGGAGATACTGCTGTGTGAAATAGTCACCAAGACAGCAAAAGTCAAAGACCAAAAGATGACCAAAATGCACCACAGGACACCTCTGCATCATTAGACAAGGAATGGTAAATTTAGAGTATCTGCAAGACATTTTTAGCAATCAGTCTTTGTGACTGAATCAATATTTTTAAATCCTGCATTCTATCTATTACTTAGATAAATTGGAAGATAATCCAAGGATTAGGATTGTACCTTGACAGAATTTTATTGCACAAAACTATTTAAATCATTTTACCCATTTTTTTTCCACAAACTCCAAATCCTTTACACTGAAGAGATTAACAACTATCTTTCAGAAATGGCCTAGGGCTCTCAGAAATAGTTCGCAACTCACATTTATTCTGCTTTTACTTCAAGCTTAAAGAAACGTTTGTGCACTCAAACTCTTCTTTAGGTTCTCCAACTGTATCAACTGGCCTATTAAAGAACATTTACTTCTATCTCTCTTTAGCTGGAAGAAATACTTTTACCTGGGAATTACAAAAGGCTATTTGTAATTGCAATGCAGGAATATCAAGACGTTGTGGACAGTGCCTAGTGTTCAGTTTCCCTTAACACAGAGCTGAACAAAACACCAAATCAAAAGGAAGCTTTTCACAATACAAAACAGCCAAAGGGAATCAAATATATCATTTGTTCACAGGAACATAAATTCAACCCCTTAATCCCTCAAAAAATAAATTACTTAATTTAAAAGCATAAAGTTTGGATTAGAGAGCTGAACTAAAGTCTACACCACCCAGGCAGCCACCCAATAGCAACACACAGCAGAGAGACATTTGTTGCACAGACAGCAGCACTGAATGCTGCCTCCTCCATCACCACCCTTCTGCTCAAGTCTCCAGATGGAAAGTTCTTTGCCCAATTCATTCAGACCAATGTCAGATCCTGTAGTCTGGTCTATCTGTCTCAAGTCATCCCTGCAGATCCAGAATGAAACAGGTCACAGAAGGTTCACCCAAAGATCATAAGATGCCACAGCTTTGAGCAGAGGGGTAGTGATGAGTTACAGAATGGCTTGGAGGCAGCAACATCTTCCTGACACAGCTGAACCCCAAACAAAATCTGTGTATAGTCACTGCAGCTCAATGAATTAAGTCCTAAAAACCAACATTAATGCCTTCTAAAGTCAGCTAGAGTGCAGTGCAGCCTCATGAACTCCATAAGGAGATCTAAACCAACATTTCTCTGCTCTTCCCCCCTGCACCACAGAACTTAATTCCTGGATTTCAGTCCCCTCTTCTAAATCAGAAACAAAGGAGGAATTTTTTATGTCCTAATTTCCTTTAAGATTTAAGATTAGTTCCCCAAAATCAAGTCATCCCAGGTATCAGGCAAGCATGAGAGTTGGTATAGGGATAGGCATAAGAATGAAATAGCAGGAAGGCAACACTAGCTTTAACTGACTGTAAAAACTGCACTCTTAAAGCATCTCTCACACTATGTTCCATTTGTATTCAGAACTCAGAAAATCAACTGTAAAGTAAAATAATAGTAAAAATAATTAAAAATTAAAAAAAAAAAAAAAGCAGAAAATGTTTCCCAACAGCTGCTAAAAGGCAGTTAATGCAGAAGGACTTGGGTTGGAAGGTACCTTTGGACATCTCTAGTCCAGTCCCCTGCTTGAAGCAGGGCCAACTTTTAACTTAGGTCAGGTAAGCCAAGGCCTTCTAGACAACCTTTGGGGAATGTCCATCAATGATGACTTTCAGCTTCTCTGGGCAAACTGTCCTAAAACTTCACTACTTCTAGTGTGTAAAAAAACCCTTGGGTTTTATATCCAGCTACAGCTCCCCTTGCTGCAATTTATGACTGTGCCTCTTGCTTTTGCTGTGCCCTTCTGAAGAGCCTGACTGTCTTTAGGTAGCTAAAAAACAGTAATTAGTTTCCTTCACCCTAGTCTGTTCTTTGTCAAAGAATCCAGTTCTCCATTCATTTATACATTATGGTTCCTACCTGTCACAGTGGTTTTCTGCTGGACACCTTCCAGTTTGTTGATACACTTCTGGTACTGAGGGACCCAAACATATGACCCATTATTTCAAATGTAACCTCTCATGCTGGGAACAGTAGAGACCTGACAGAACTGATGTCTCCAACAAGATCTGGATATCCGAGTCTTCTCCCCTCTATACAAATCACAGGATAGAACAGAGAAAGCTACAGCAAATAACTGCCAATAAATACTAATTTTTATCCCAGTTTAATCCCAGTTTTGGATTTACTAAAACACATCTTCTGAATAACAGGCAAGAAAACCAGGTTTTACAGCACAAAGATCATGAAATTTGTGAAGGCCTGAGTGTCCAGCATGACAAATCACTGCTATCAGCAATCATTCAAATGTGTCACACACTACTGTATCACAGCAGTAACAGCAGATTGCACAGAATCACTTGCTCAGATTTGAGTTTATCTGCTCAAGGTTTAAGAAAACCAGCATCTCTGCACCTACAAGTAAAAGGTTCAAGGCTTAATGGAAACACTGCAGCTGATGGTTTCAGCAACTTGGAGCTGTGCAGCCCACCCCGATAAAAACTGCAAGACTCCAGATAAGATAAGAGGAAACTGATTTTGGGACTAGCTAACCTACCCGTTGCCCTCACCTTTTTCAAAGAATACTTTCAAGAATAGTCTTCACCACATTTAACTATGAAAATCAGCTGACTTGCCTGAAAAGGCATTCTCAGAAATCCCACACCTTATGTCTTTACAAAGAACGCACACCGAACTGCCATGGCTGTAAACAAGCACTTCCAAGCACTGAGATCAAAACTGGGGGGAAGTAGTGATGCACAGAAAAACTTCCAAGGACATGTTTTGAGGAGAACTTCTAAAGAACAAGAAAAGTATGATGAAATACCAGAAGCAGCTTGTTAACTTGCAGGGCAGGGCACCTTCAGCAAAGTCCTAAAGATTTAATATCTGGAAGAAACATCAAGATGCAAACAAAAATAAAGGAGAAAACTTTATAAAGTGTGAAGTCACCTAAATATCCTAGAGGAATTTAATTAAAGATAGGAGTGTCTAGCTTATTTTTTAATATCTGTTTAGCCTGACCTTGAAATCAGATCAGACTGCTCAGTGTCCCCTGGTTTTCAGTATCTCTCATCATTCTAGCTAAATTTCTGGACTCTATTCACCCAATTCAGGGCAGCCAAAATGAACTCCAACATCATGGGTGAGACTAAATGAACTTACAGCCTTAAGAAACAAGTTTCTGATGTAAAAAGATTCATTTTGGTTTTAAAAGATAAAATATATTCTGCCCACCTTTACTATTACATTTTGCATCAATTATGCACTGTTACAATATTGCACTAAATACTTATTCATTCAATAAGTGTTTAACATCTATACTGGTACTTGTTTTCAAACTTAAACCACTTTCCAGACTATCAAATATCACTTTGCTCTCCATGACCTTTCTTAAGCACCAAGAAGGGGTTCTTCCAGCTTCTGGGAGATGTTAATGAGCCCCAGCAAGCTGTTTTTTCTGTTCGCCACAATGCTCACAAAACTTCATCTTTTTTGAAAGGCAATAGCTTGAAAACACACCACAAAGTCAGAATTCCAAATAAGCATGAAATGACAATAAAAACTGGGCTTCCAGGTCACTATTTATCCATGTATTAACTTTTCCATCTGGTAGAAATACTTAAATTTTGTACAGACTGTTTTTTTTTAATGGGAAAAATGCACACTCTTAGAGGTCTAGCTTAAACTGTGGGCATTAGACACCCAGACACACATTTGAGCACTTTCAATTTGCTTCACTGCCCTCCAGCTCAGTCAGTGTTAGACCAGATTCCTCCTCTTTTGAGATTTAAGTGCACTAAGGATAATGGGCCAGAAAGAAAAGCTTTAGGAGACTATACCTCAGCATTTATCAGTCAAAGTTAAAGAAAATACTTCTCTCATCTTGTGCTGTGCACGAGTCCCTATAGAGGGATGACCTCCAGCTGCTCTGAGTCTCTTAACTAAATTTGCATGTTATTTTTACAGACAATGAGAAAATATTCCCCAAAGCATAGGCAAAATGAATGCTTAAGAACAATACATTTTCTTATTGTTTCATTTCTTGGATTCAGTACACTGCACAGGATGGACCAAAAAGCAAAGATAAAACATGCTAATGTGTTTACATTTCAGTTCACTATTATGAGAATACTGGTAAAATTCAAACTTGTTGCTTTTTTTTATTTTTTTTCTTTTTCGACACACCAGTTTATTGTCTCACTTGCATGGCACTGCATTATTTCTTAGCCACAAACATGTGTTTACCCATGAAAACCTAGTGTCAGTCTTAGTTATGTGTCTTGTGAAATTCCAAATGCTCGAGCCACAAAATAAACAAAATTAAGGAAAAACCAAAACCTCAACTATTGTCTCAGCTTATACTGTGTCATGATCCTGCCCAAATGATTTTATGCGAATACAGACAAAATGTGAGTGGAAAAACTGAGTCAGAGTTTACTCAGACTCTTAGATAAGGTTTTAAAGAGCTTCTAAGATATATAATTTCTTAATATCAGCCTATACAGTCAAGTCTTTCTAATTCACATTTGCTTAATTTACCAAGCAAACAATTCAAATCTTTTCATGCACAGCTTCTACTACTAGTGCTTCATTATTTTAACATTTATTAAAAATAATTAAGTTCTGTTATTAAAGTACAAATTTAGATAGCTGAAATATACACCAAAAAGGCCAAATTGAAGTAGCTTAATAAAATCAAACTTCACAGAAATCTTTTTTTTTAAAAAAAGAGGTCTGATCATGTCCCATTTAAATAAAATAGATCTCTGAGAATGTGAAATAAGAATTAACTGCTGCAGGACCTACTATGTTTTTCCATCTATCTTATTTCACAATTACAAGTGGTGAACAAATATGAATTATCATATCCTCTTATAGTGAATTATGTATTTAGTTCAAGAGTACACTTATTATTCTATTTTCCATTGATTACATTCCCTCCATTAAATTTTTTTAGGCAATGACTTCAGTCAAGCCTACACTGAGTTATATCACCTCCTCTAGATGTCTTGGAAATTCAAATTTACAAAATACTCCATTCAATAGTACTACTCCAAATCTAGAGGAACAAGAAAATAGCAAGAGAATTAAGCTGTCAAACGCAGAATTGCACCTGAACCATGCCATTTTTTAAATCAAGAAAGTGGAAGAAAAATAGCCATTATGGTTCCTTTTTACCCTTTGTTAGGCACACGTGAAACCCTGACATGTACCTATCAGAAAGGGTCTTTACAATGGGGATATACTTTGATTAATTGTTTTGATTGCAACAGCTCTTGAGCCCCCTAATGAATGTATAGCTGCACATCTCTGAGCTATGTTTTGACAAGAATGTCTTTTCAGGTCCATGAACATCTGGAGCGAAAAACATTCCCCTGTCACAAGTTGAAGCAGGCATTCATTTATTTCACTGTCAAGCAAACAAGTAGCTTTAAGCTACTTTACAGTGAGTCCCAAAAAATTAGATGTCACTCTTCTGAAATATACAAGTTATTATTAACTAACTGCTGTATTACCGTTACGTTTTATTTTTAGATAAATGGAAAACACAAAGCCATTGTCAGTAAGAAAATACGAAATAGTGCATAATAAATTATCAGCAGTGCTACTGTATATTTGACAGTCATTCATCTAAGTGGGTATACACTTCTGCAACCCCCGTTTTCAGAGTGCACTTCGTTAAGAAATCCAGCCTGCTACCTCAAGATCAAGTGCCTCTACCTAGAAAGTAAACCAAAAGAAACAAGTTTCCAGCCTCTGACGACTTCAAATGAAAAGTACACACAACAGAAGTACCACTTCCATGACGGCAGTCAGAGCCACATTAACAGAACTAACTAGCATCCGACAATAAAGCCAAGCAGAAATCTAACACCTAGCCCTGAGAACCAACTGGCTGGCAGCTCCCCACTTCCTCCGAGAGGGCTCAGTCTTGCCGGGTAAGAGGTGCAGCAGCGAGGGAATCCAGGCAGCCGAGCCATTTCCAAGAAGCAGGCTCCTCTTCTCTCCGAAAGCCCAACCGCCCATCGCCTTATCTGCCCCCACAGCGACACCTCCCCGCACGCACCGCTGCCTCTTCCGAGACATCCCGGCACACTTGAGGCCTGGCAGGTGAGGGGCGGCTCTCTCCCAGAAATTCCCCAGAATCCCAAAAAAGCCTCCCGAGCTGCGGCAGGCGCCTCTGGCCGATGCCCACGAGCACACAGACCCCGCTCCTCGGCAGTACCCCTGCGCAGCCTGAGTGACAAACCATCAGGAATGGTGTTGCATGATGTCCCTTTTTGGTCCTTAAAGCCATTTTCTCCTGCTAGTGAAACATTCATGGCAGCCAAAGACCTCAGCCATGTCACAGAATCACAGATTATACGGAGTTGGAAGAGACCCTCAAGGATCATCGAGTCTAACCCGCACAGCACCATCTCAAAGAATCACACCATTTGCTTGAGAACGTTGTCCAAACATTTCTGGAACTCTGTCATTCTTGGTGCTGTGACCACTTCCCACCATCCTCTGGGTGAGGAACCTTATTCTGATAGCTAATGCCAAACTTCTCCCCAGTAGAAAACTGAAAGCTGATCATCAAAAACCAAAGCCCTGCAAGACTTCAGGTGAAGGATCACGACTAACCTGTTTCCCAAGTCAGGAGGCCCCTCCCGTCCAACCTCTCGGCGAAGCCCTGTATCCCGAAACGCGCCCGATGCCCGGAGCGCTACCTGGAGCGACTCCGGTGATGAGGGGACAGCACAAGCTGGGCAGGGCACTGGGAGCCCATTGGCCCCTCTCAGAACTGGATCGACTTCGGAGACAGATAAGTGTGTTCTAAAACTTTTTGTTTCGTTTCCTTTTCTTTAATAAATCGCTTCGATCGCACCTACAGAGGGCCTCCCCATCTTCTGCAGGGTGCGAGGCGGCCGCGCTCGCCACAGTGGGAAGCGCCCGCGCCAGTCCCCGCTTACCTGAGCTCGGAAGTAGAGGAAGAGGGCGACGCTGCAGACCACCTGCCCCAGCCCCAGGAGGACGAGGGCGACGAGGAGGGAGCGAGATGCTGGCGGCGGGGGCGGCGGGGGCGGCGGCGGCGCCGGGGCGCTCTCGTGGGCGGCGCCGCTGCCCAGCTCCTCGGAGCCGCGCAAGTACTTGGTGTAGTCTCGGCTGGCGCGACGCATCGCAGCTCCGCTCCGCTCCGACGGCTCCAGCGAGCTGCCCAGCGCCGGCAAACAACCTCGCTGCCCCGGCCGGGCACCTCTTATAAACGGGGCGGCCAATCAGCCCCGGGCGGCGCGCCCCTGCCGCCCTCCTCCTCCTCCCTCCCGCCCGCCGCCGCCGCCGCACACATCACCGCCGCCCCCTCCTCGCCTCGCCTCCCCGAGCACAGACCGGCCCCCGCCGGCCCGGCCCGGGCCCGCCCCTGCCCCCGGGGGCCCCGCCCCCCCCCCCGGGCAGGGCGCCCGGGGGTGGCGGTCGGCCCTGCTCCGCCCCGCGCAGCGGAGCCCCGAGCCGCCGGGGACAGCCCTGCCCCCGCCGCCTCCTG
This sequence comes from Pseudopodoces humilis, assembly GCF_049639895.1. Classification (NCBI taxonomy): domain Eukaryota; kingdom Metazoa; phylum Chordata; class Aves; order Passeriformes; family Paridae; genus Pseudopodoces; species Pseudopodoces humilis. Next base: position 59,343,588 of record NC_142201.1, on the reverse strand, counting down.
CCCCCTCCTCACCCTTACCCCGCTCAGGTTTGAGCTCCACCCAGGCGGCCCCGTCAGCCGAGGCTTCCCTGAGCCTCTGGTTGGGTCTGGAGGGTCCCTTTCCCCAGATTGCCTGTCTCTGAAGTCAGCGTGCACCTCGGGTGCGCATCTCCTGCGCCTTTGGTGGGTCCAAGCCCTCAGGGGACCAAGGACCTGTCAACCCCTCCCTGTCTCACTCGCTCCTCACTCAAGCCAGGCCAAAATGAGCACAAGTGCTGTAGATTCACTGTCCAAAGAAGCAATGCAGCTCACAATCTTGTTAGAGGAATGGGTTAAAGACATGGCAGAGGTGTGCTAGCACCCGGCTGCCAGTGAAACCAGCTCAGAGCCACCTCATCTCCCGTATGCAGCCAGCCTGTTACAGACACATTTCTGAACCCTTGGTTAGGAACATCTTCTGGTATTCTACATGTCTCAGCTTACATTCAATACCAAAACCTCTTCTTCATAAAGCCATGCTACAGTTTGTAGGCATTTTCTTTCTCATGGTCATCTTGGGGTCCTGTTTAGGCCAGATATAAAAGTGAGTTGAAGTTCAGCTCAGGCTTTGTGGAACATGTGAGAATGACACAGGTCCATCTTGCAGGTCATCTTGTCTGTAGAAAAAAAGCCTGTATTTCAACTCAAATACATGACACAATATCCTGTTTAGGTCTCTCTAATCTAAGAAACTGAGAAGATTTTACCTTCCTGAGAGGCTGATGGAACCAGACATAATTATAAGCTCCAACAAAGTAAAGGAAACTGGATCTCATCAAAACACATGCAACAAATCGCTATCAAAAGAAACTGAAGCACTGAACCCAAATAGTGCAATGGCAATTCCTTCACCAATGGGAGCATTGTGGTCTGTAGTCCAATTGGAGGAAGTGTTCCTGTAACTGTGTCTCGACTTTTCTAGGAAAAAAAAAAAAAAAAGACAAAATAGCTACCATCACCTGTAAAATAACCATGTAAATAATCTCACATTAGAGTGAGCTGCACCCTCCTAAATCAATTTCACATTGGTCTACAAAAACAATTCTTTCAGAAAGGATTTTTAAGAGGTACAAATGGGTTTTTTTAAGGGTCTGCACGGTTTTTAAAATCCAGTCAACAATTAGATATTAAACAATTGATAAAGGAGAAGTTAGGATAGTATCAGCAGTGCTAGCACATGATTTTTATACTTTCCTGTGAGAAGGAACTCAAGAAAGTACTCTGCTTTTTTCACCCTAGGGTTCAAATGTTTCTTCCTAGTGAAGATGGAAAAAAATTTATGTCAGCCCTTGCCACCTTAAGGTGCTCTTCTAGATTCTTGCACAAGGAATGGGAAGGAGACTTCCAATGAAGAGCTATGAGGATCTGCAGACACCATCTTTAAATACTTTGTCACATATGGAAACAACTTTCTCCAGACAAACATGCTTCCTCCAGGATGGCTGCTTCATTAACTTCTTTACTGGCACCATCTTTAGTATTGCCATCGTATGCTACACCAGGGAACCATTACTGCTGACCCTATGCCTAGGTGTCTTATATGCGCCAATCTCTTGACATTGAATAATCAAGACCATCTGGTTCATGTTCATCCTCAACCATTTCACCCTCACAAAATCTCAGATGCAACTACAAGCACCCAGGTGTTTGTATCCAAGCACCAGGACATCAGGCTCATCAAGAGTCACCCTGCGTAAAACACGAACCTTCCCACCAAACCAACACAGGTTTCTAGGGTATGCTAGGGGTACGTAAATGACATCTGTACTGAAAACTTAGATTCCCTCATTGATTTCTACCACAAATTCAGCAACCAGAATTGCCCATCAAACTCCTTGGAAAACTTACATCAGCATCAACTTTCTAGACACCAAGGTCAACATAAAAAATAGCAACCGTCAAAATACCATATGCAGAAAATCCACAGACCAACACACCTCCTTCCACAAACCATCAGCTGTCCAAAACACACTAGAAAAACTGATATAGCCCACAGACATCACCTCATTTGCTCTGAGGAAAGCACTCATGACACACCCTCAGAAAGCTACAGATGATGCTCATCCAACACTGACACTCCACTAGGATCGCATATTTGAAGAAGCCACCTAAACCTTTCCCAAACTTACTGCAATACAGAGAGGAAATCCCCTGCTGGGTATCATATACCACAATATGCAAGAAATGTATACTGGAAAATGTTGATGAGTTGTAGCTTATATTGGAAGGAAATCATACCTTGAAATTATTTTTCCTAGAAACACCCATCCTCCCCTTCAAACCACACTCACTATCATTAGCTCCATCACTGAAAGCAAGCTTCAGCAGACCAGTGTATGCTGGCTACAGCCAGATAGCTCAGGAAAATCATACCCAAATATTGCCACAGCCCTCACGATAAACACCTGCTCCAGCAGAACCATCAAAATATACAGATCCTACACATGAGCATTCTGAAATGCCATAGGCAGCACGGAAGGCATTCGCTGCTCTAAAGGAGCTCTGTGGGTGAAACCAAACATCCACCACAAAGCAGCTAATTAGGAAAGAACAGCGACACCCAGTTACCATTTGGAAAATTATATTCCCAAAGCAGCTACTCCGTCTCTAACCATGCAGTCCTGACACTGCAAGACCAAAGATGGGCCAGAGAACCAAAACATGCAACTCTATCAAATACTGGATTTTATATCAGATTAATTTGACAAACAGAGTTTCCCCTATTTCTTAAGTCTTGCTGATCTTTAGTTTTTTTGTAATTTTTTGGTTACTGTTTGCTCTGACCACTCCGCTTCTGTCACCACTTACACTCTTAATAGGGTCAGGATCACCTTCTGCTCCCAAAATAGAAAATACTTTTCTCTCAAATGTCCAACTGATCAAGATAATCAAATGGAATTGAAAGCAACAAGCTACAATTCTCTATACTTTGGACTCAAAGAGTAGTTCATCTGCATGAAAGTTAATCTGCTTTATCTAATATCTCATTTACACAATTGTCTCTGTGGGCCTACTAAAAGTTTAAATAAAATAATATAATAATAAAATAATATATTATTATTATTATTATTATTAATATAATAATAATAATATAATAAAGTTTAAATAAAAGCTTTCTTCTTAAAATATGTGACACTGTTTAGGTTGTGGGAGGACTAATGACACACACAAAAGTTCCCATAAAGTCCTGGCTCTGCCATGTGAACTCTTGGCCCCTGAGCAGAACACAACTCTTTCCGATTGTCTACAAAATACTTGTGTTGCAAGAGATGATCACAAATATAGTACCTGTTGTGATAAGACTGCATAGCTGCTAGGATTTTTTTTCATCATTTTGCTTTGCAGCAAAACAGGAAACCGTGTTTACATAAAAAGGCTGCGTTGAAAGTAGTTCTCATTGCAAGGCTGATTCTCATTGCAAAGTTGAAAGTCTTGAAAAATCTGAAAATGTCAAAGAGCAACAAGCCTGCAGGTCAAAGTAAAATATAAGGGGGGAAAAATTTAGGCTTTTTAATTTTAGTTTGTTCTCTTACAAAACACAGAGAATCACAAAAAGTTCTTGTCCTGACCTCTGCTTCAAAGAATACAGTGTTTTTTACCTCAAGAGAGATTATGCAGCTGAAATATTCCATTTTGGTAAAACAGTTAAACAAGTATTATATTCTTACACCAAAAAGATTTCTTTCCTGTGGACGTATGTTTGTAACTAAAGTTTCTGGTATTACAATTGGTTGGAATATTGACAGTGAAATTATTTCATCAGCCAAAGGTTGTTTTTGACCTGACTCAAATGTTTAATTGGGTTGTATCAATGTTTTGGACAGTAAGGGTTCCAAGGAACAGCACAGACTCCTTAGGGGATATAAAGAGAATCCTGTACTGAAACTCTGATCTATTCAGTGTGAATAGGGATGTTTCGATGAAAGTAATGAAAATAGGCAGAAATTCCATGTATGTTGGGAAGGAATGAAATTCCACAACTTCCAAAATGATAATGAAATGAACTTCACCTTTTTTGTTTCTTTTTCACTTCTCAACGTGCTCTACAGTGGTTAATATAAGTAAATATGTAAGTGTAAAGAGAAGGATGGCACAATATGACCAATAACAGAGTGCCCTAGGGAAAATTTAGGCATCTATTTAAAATACTGTCCTAGAAAAGTCTGGGAAACAGCAATTGATACACTGGGAAATAATTACTTTATCTTAAAAGAGTGGAAAAATGCATTAAAATGTCATTTAAGTTTTCCAGCAAATTGCCATTCTGCTTCTTTCTACTCTAGTGGGTATTACAAAGGTCAAAACAATGAAACTGATTTTGAAATATCAACAGAAATAATTAGTGTATTAGTCTTTTATATTTATGTAAAACCACTTAAATTAAGTAATAGAAGTAACTTTGTCCCTGTTCAGGAAAAGTTAACTGAAAGGAAGTTGTAGGAACGTTCTTACATTATTTTAGAGCGGAAGACTGCAGCAAAGTGTAGGGGAAAATACTCGGAGAAGAATTCATATCTCTCTGGGTTTGGTAAAACCAAAAAAACCCCACACTACTTGCCAGTAGTTAAAGTCCTCAGAGTCTGTTAAGAAGCTCAGAGAAATTGGTGAATATATTTTTCAGGATTTCAATATGTTTTGGATCACGTTTCTCCAGTAAGAAGGCTTGAGATCACCTTACATGGATTTGCTCAATTTATTTTTGTATTTTACAGGTTTAACAGATTAGGATTGCAGCCCCTCAAGGCCTCTTTTGCAGAAGAGAGACTTTGTGGATATTTTTTAAGCCAGATATGCTGAAACATTTTTTAATATAAAATATTTCTTTAGTGTCACTTGACTATCATGGCACATTTCTTTGTGGTGTTCCAAGTATCCTAGTCCATGTCCAAGTTACAGGTGACATGCAGATCTGTGAAACTCCTGAGCTGGAGTTAAAAGACAGGTGAGAGTTCATCCCAGTGATTATAATCCATACCAGGAGCACAGGTAGTGAAGCATTTTGGTCAGAAAAGCTGTATATTGGGCAAGGTCACTCTGGTCAAACTACACATTAAAAGTGTTTCAATTTTATTTTCCAAATAAAACAAATCAAAACATCATACAATACAGTAAGTTGAATATATTAAAGTATTTCAGAAATAGTATTTTTCATTAAATGATACTGTCAGAATTAGATGAACACTTAATATCTTATTTCAGTGAGCAGCCTTCACTTCTTCATGATTTTATGTTGAAAAACACACAGCCCTAAGTTTTTATTAAGTTGCCTAAATTTAAATATTTCCGTTTACATTGCAGCTAGGAACTGTATGACTTTATAACTGCATATCTTTACCTTCCTATGGCTGTCTTCCAAGCTGGTACTACACACCTACTGCTTTCAGCATTCCCTAGAAGTGGTGGAATTGCTCTGATGCTAAGGAAGATCCTGGTGTTGCTAGTACTGATCAGATTGAGTTAAGATTGAGTTTGCAATTGAGAACAAATCATTTGTTGGCAGCAGCTGTGCTGCAGGACAGCTTTCTCACACAGGAGGATAAGAGCAGTACTGAGTCAGATGGAGATCCAGCTACTCGCTGGCCTGTGTGGGTGGCAGCTGCTGTAGAGTAGGAGTAGCCATGTCCAGCTGTGGAAAGCAGTGTGGCTAGCCCAAGCCCTGCTCTTTGGAAACCAGACTGCAGTTGCCTGGTGCCTGTCCTTCGCAGGGACAGTTTTGTTAATCAAGTGGAGTCTGGAGCTCCAGCCACCACGCTGAAATTTCTGGATCTGAGACTCTTGAACTGGCTGGTTTGGGAAAAAAAAAACCAAAACTCCCCAACCCAGGATTATGCACTAACACCAGCAGTTCTGCACCCACAGTGACGGGGAGCAGAAGAGTTTCATGCTCACTCAATATCCAGACTCTTGCTGCCTAAGAAACCCAAAATCAATAGTGAGTTTGACAGCTCAGCTAAGACAGGAGAATAATGTTCTGATTTCAGAAGTAGGAGTGGCCAACAATTTATGCCCAGGAAAGAAATAAAAGAACAGGGCAAGCGTGTAATTAGACTTCCCAGTACACTCCAGCAGCTTGTGGCACAGAGCTGCCTGAAGTCAGTGGTGGTATTTCTTTGTGTTTAAGTTTGTGCCTGAAACTGCCTGAACATTCTGATGGTGTGTGGATGCCTTGGTGGGAACTGAGTCTTGGATGGGACAGGGATAAGAAGATGTGACATAGAAAGAAAAGTCGTAACACAGGACATTCACAACAAGGAATATGAGTCAAAAGCTGTCAGACATGCCCAGCAGTTCCTGTGGCTCACAAGAGGGGACAGAGAGTACCAGATGATGTAGCAAAGATACCCTTAAAGGGGATATTGAACAAAAGAGACCTGGAAACATGAAGTACTGGATGAAGACCCGCGGAAAAAGAACAAAATTAAACAGTTGCAGGTCAACACCAAAAAAACCTCCTTCTTAAAATGTAAATCATAGAAAGGCTTGGGTTGGAAAGGCCCTTTAAGATCGTGTAGTACTAAGTACAAAGTGATATTGGAAAGTTGATTCAGATAAATTAAGTGTCCACTTGATGTAGACAAATCTTCATCTTACAGAAGGGATATGCCATTCCAGGCTATATGGGAGGACAAAAGAGGATCTCCTTTTGGAAGAGGAAATGCAATGCCTCTACCCTTCCCATTAAAGTTTTGACAGTGCTTTCATGAAATCCCATCCAATTTCACAAACTACTTTATTCCCACTCATCTCATTGGCAGTGGTCATGTCTGTAGGTGCTCTTTGGGCTTGGCACAGAACAGCCATTGAGGAGGAGATGCTGGGCGCTCCCACAGTCACTCCACAGGATGTGGGAGACTTGCCTTCACATTTCTTTTTTTCCAGTGGGATTCAAGCCCACAAATATTCCAGGATCCCTAGGGAGAAATCCTAACCACATATATGTGTGCTGGTTGAATGATTTGTTCTCCCAGTTTGCACAGTTTTAAGGATTTTGAAGAGGGAGGAAATGAGGAAAAGAATAATAGTGGGGAGGGAGGTGGGGTATAGGTGTATTCCCATAGAAAGCAGTGTTTGTCTTAGAGATGATATCTATCTATCTGGAATATCTGCCGTCATCTCATACTTCCTCTTTTCTCCACGTATTTCAGTGGTTAAAGCATAGGGCAAGAGCATCTGGTTTCAATTCTGCCTCCATGAAGGCACAGAAGCATGTCCCATGTCCCCAGAAAGAAGTACAATCATCTGTTTTTCTGACATGGGAGCAAATGCATTAGAGTAAGCCCACCTGCCAGAACCATTCCACATTGCTTGGAATGATTAGAAGGAAAACAAATAGGGGCTTTCCAACATAGTAGGATGCTCAGTGCAGGAAGGAGATGGCATGAATTGGAGAAAGATTTCATGTGAATTGTGATGTTATGTTGAATGTATATCCTGAAAGCAGATGCGGGTCTGAGGAGTTTCACACTCAGCACTGGGCCTTGCGAGTTTCATTCCAAGTACCTGCTATGGAGAACTGACTGCAGACCCAGCTCAGGACAGTGTCCCCATGCTTTGTTGAGGACAACGTGAAGTCTGGTGTCACAGTGCCCAGCATGCCAGCCCCAGTGCACTGCAGATGATCAAAGCCTGCACAGTAGCTGAAGTAACCTGCTGAAACACACATTCACTAAATTTTTCCTCCTTTATCACCTCATTTGATCCTGCAGCCAGTACCACTTAACAATTCAAATAGACTGTGGTTAAAGCTGCCCAGGAGCAATATAAAGTGGAGGCAGGTTTCACAGTCTGAGGCCACCTAACGTAGCATAGCCACTGTAGCACAGTCAACAGCAAAGAAATGCACTATCTTTTCTTTGTATTGATCAGTTATCAGTAGGGTTGTAGTGCTAATACTTGTATAAACCCTTCAACAAATGCATCAGAACTTCACAGAATCAGCTGTGGTTTCAGGAAATACTTAAGTACAAAGCAGCAACTCCCTCATCATCCCTTGGAGCCTGAAGAAATAGGATAGTTTCTTCATGAATAGCTACTTGCAGACAATCACATCATGTTCTGCTTCATCATATGAAAGCACAATAAAAGAATGAACTGAAACAGGGAACAATTCTGTTTATTCTGCCACATTTTGGAAGATCTCAGTCCTAATTTCGTATCATAAAGCACTTTGATGCCTCATAAAAGCAAAGTGTGAAAATAATACTTTGCTTGTTGAGAACTTCCTACTAATTATAGTTTGAAATGTTTGCATTTGCTTTATTTCTTCAAAGGCAATTACCAGCAAGTGGTGGAGTTGAGACTCCAAATACAGTGCTCTTGTTCCAGATCTATTTACACACAGGGATAAGGTTAAAGCCCTGGTGAAAGCTCACAATCTGTCCCAATCTGGTACCCACACTGAAGAAAAATTTCAAACAGGAAGAACAAAGAAGTGCTATCAGAGTATCAGAGCAATAAAAAGCTTTCAGTCAAGGCTAAAGGGGTATAATTATTTGTCACCAATACTTTAGTTATATGAAAGTGCAAAAGGATGTTATTTAAAGGTCCACAGACAAACAAATCAATATAAATTGTCAATGATTATTTAAGCAGGAAATCAGAAGAAGTCTTTCACGGAATCATTGAATACTTCAATTTTGAAAAGACCATTAAGATCATTGAGTCCAACCATCAACCTAACACTGCCAATTCCACCACTAAGCCTTGTCCCTAAGCACTACATGCTTGACAATCCTTTTGTTGAAGAATTTTTTCCTAATATCTAACCTAAATCTCTCCTCTTTCAATTTGAGGCCATTTCCTCCTGTCCTATCCCTAGCTGCTTGAGAGGAAAGGCCATCCCCCACCTCACTACACTCTCAGGCAGTTGTAGAGAGTGATGAGGTCCCCCTGAGGCCCCTTTTCTCCAGGGTAAGCCCCAGCTCCCTCAGCTGCTCCTCACTTCTAAGACCTGTGCTCCAGACCCTTAACCAGCTTCATAGCTCCTTTTTTATCCATTTAAAGAGTAATATTCTGGAATAACCTATCAGAGTAAATGGAGCAAGGAGTTTTTCCAGAAACCTCACTAGATAGACTTTACTTTTTCTGTGAAAGGAGTTATTTGAGTGTTTTATAAGTCTTGCAATAGCAAGTAACTATCTTGAAAGGTCTTTTCCAGTCCTCCTCCTTTGGTGACTTCTGCTTCTGGATATCAAGAGCTTTTGAATACAAAGAAGATGATCCTATGCTTGTGGAAGGTGTGTGTACCTTGAAGCACAGAGGAATTAAGTGGTTTCTACCTTAGATCTATAAAATAAGGCTGTTTCTCATGCAGTTTTAAAATTATAATAGTGCACAGTTTTATGGGAGAAAGGCTCTAGGTATATAATAGGTATGTAATACCCATATCTAGGTATTGTTATCAACATGAATAGAGAGGTTTAGAGAATGAAACTGCAATACAAGATTTTGATGTTAAGTTCTGTACAACTTTCTTCTCTTGGGGACCAGTACTTATTGTGCCTGTTGTTAGCAGAAAATTGAATCCCACCAAGAAAAGGGAAAGTTTCAAACTCTTGCAATGAAATAGATGCCACTGGTAGAAAGACCTCCATGCTAATAATTTTGCAAATTGGGAAGTGAATCTGGAAAGGAACACATGTTCTGCTCCTTATTAATGCTCTGGCATTGCAGCCAACATGCACTGCAAGTCCTCGGACTGTTTATGCAGGTGATGGTTTTATCTACTTGTTTTATGAAGCAATGCCTTTTCCAGATAAAAAATCAATGAATTTTACTCATTTTTTCTCTCCAGACATATTGTAATAAATAAATAAATACACACAGAAAAAATAAAAGCAACAAACATCACTTGCCCCAAGATTCATATTGAGCTATAAGACTCATCATTAATTAAATGGCAGCTTTTCTATCCCACCTCCACACTTATGGACAGCAGAGTTCAAGAAGTTCATGAACTGGTTCCCCACAGTTATCTTGAACATGAACTCACTGTTTAGTCAATGGCTTAGAAAAACAAGGCTGGACAGCTGGTCTCTGTGCTACTTACCACAGTCTCAGGGCAGGGACAGAGGAAATTTAGAGAATATTTCCAAATACAGTCTGCCAGATTATTCAAATCTATAGTGCATAGATGTTAAGTATTTTTTGCTCTGGAATTTAATGTACACTGTAATATGCTCCCTGTTTTATGGAGTGTGAAGGCTGACATTTGAAATTAGTGCTGTTTCATAGCCTGGTATCTGGTTGCTACATCTGGCTGTGTCATGTAGTCTGGGGAAGTGCTCTACCACAAGGACTTGAGCCACAGAGGATGGTGAGACAGATGAAGCTAGATAATCTTTTTTATGTCCATGAGGGTCAGTGTTTCAACACCAAGCAGAACTAAGACAAATAAACAGAAACAGGACTCACTGTAATTAATGGCTCCAGAACACAATAAATCCAAACAGCTTCTTATTTCCTATCCATGGCTCACTTCAGACTAATATGAAAATTTAGAGGGTAAAAGATCTTTCCTCTTAACTGTTGAATTGGAATTTTCTTACAGAACCACTTTCAAATTAAATATGCACACAGACAGAGCACTCCCCCCACCTAAGGTCTCTGTCTGTATGTATTCGTGTCTGTGCCAGTATCTCATTTGAGAGGGTTCTTCCTTTCCCAGTGTTTCCTAATCCTATAAAAACACCATGTCCTCATGTTTTAACTGTGCAAGAGCATTTCAAAAATGCTGCCACGTGGACTTAGGTATCAAATACAATTTGTTCCTTCTCAGTTTTTCATGTATTCTCTGGTGATCCAAACCAATTTTCACTTTGAAGTCCTTAAATATTAGGCTTGAAGCAGGGATGGCTGCAAAGATTATTTTCAGCACAGTTTACCAGCTTCACACACACTTCACTGTTGCTCTGTAGTATGACAAGTTTTGCCTTATGAAAACTAAAGATTCATCCAATAGGTTGATAGACATGATTTATTAGTACTATCCCAGAACAAAACACATGCACACAAACACACACACATATGAAAACTACAGTCTGAACTCAACAATCACTTTAATCTTCACACTGAAGTCAATTAAATATTTCCATTTAGAGTCAGAGACTTCTCTTTTACACCACACCTCCAGCACCCCAAGGCATCATCTCTCCTCTTTGGATTTGGCACTGGAGAAAGAAAGGAGAAAAGCAGGTAAGGGGTAGGAGGGACAAAGTGAATTTGCTAAGAAAGTCTGTGTTTCTTGTGCAAGCTTCATGTTCTGATGCCTGTTCAAATCAAGCCTGCAATTCTGCACATTATCTACTAAGCATATATTGCATGATTTGAAGAAAAATATCTGGTTAAACATCATTCCTTGAGGCTGGTTCTTTGGTAGCATCTTCTTTACAGCTAATTTTGAAGCCGTTTATCTCATTTTATTATGGAAGTTCAGGCAGTATCTCTTTATGAGATGTGTTAAATCCCCACACACACAAGTTCTGGGGTTTTTAAAATTTATTTTGAATAGCTGCACTCATGTGGATTGTCAGTGTGCCAGCCCTTGTTGCAAATAGCATGCTGTCCTTCTGTGCCCTGGGCCTCCTGGTTGGTCTGGGAAATGCAGTGTGCTAGGAGTTTCTGGCCTCCTTTGGGGTTAGGTATGATGGTCTCCGTTGTGCGTAAGCAAGTGGTTTCAATCCTTAATTGCAATGGGGAAGTGGTCAGACAACATACAGTCCTGGCAGGATAATGGCAAAATGTCTTGGAAGAAGACCAGAAAATAGAAAATACATTACATATGAAGTGAATGTGCATTTCTAACATAACCTGGAAAATGTGTAACATATAGGAAAGCAAAATGTAAATATGTTTTTGATGGTTTTTCTTTGAAACTGGTGTATTATGTCATGCTATTCCCTTATTCCTCTTTAGAGAAATTAAAGAAGTGGTGTAAACATTTTTTTCTTGCAGCACAGTTACACAAATCCAAACACTTATTATGAAAAAATGGATGTCTGTTTTGACTACAATTATGAATTGAAAGTGAGCTGTCAGTCATCAGTAGTGAAGTACCAAATTACAGGATTTTGCCTTGTTTTATCTAGGAGGGAGATTGCTTCATCACAGATGGACACTAATACCTCTCACTAGACAGCTCACCTCTTCCAAAGAGACAGGAAATCTTTCACAATATCATTCTGGTAACTTACTACATCCTTCTGAGATATGTTTTACTTTGCTCACTTTACAGAGGATTAAACAGAGACACAGAAAACTTAGCAGCTCTAAGTCTCTCTATAATTCAACATGACAGCTGAGAATTACTTCCAGGAATTGCGTTTCCAGTGCTTTCTTACAATCATTTTAGTGATTCTCTCAAAAATGTGCTAGCCAAGATGAAAATCCAGCTTATGCTCCCAATCTTGTCTGTGAAGCTGATTATCTGAATAAACACCAAATATCATGTACATCCCTGAAGGAAAAAAAAAATCAAACAGCTAACCCAACCAAAATCAAAACAAAACCAAAAACCAAACCCAAACAACAAATAAGGAAGACAGCCCCTCGTCTGAGAGTTTCAAAGTGAGCTATTTGGCCTTCCAGCTCTATTGGTACTTTTAGACAAGGCTGCACATCACTTACATTGGGACACTCCTGTGCTTCACCTGGATTTTTTTTACAGGTGTGGATGCATCCTCCCACCTGCTGACCCTACTTTGCATCCAATGTCTAGTTACACTACAGACACTAAGGATGTTATGCATATAAGGTAGTATCAGCACGGAAGGTGGTGGTGCCCATTTCTCAGCTTCACCCTCAGAAGTGATACACAGAAGCTTTGTCCTCTTCCCACTCCTCTTGCAGCTGCTTTTCTGCTCTTTACAGAGTGAAGCTCATACACATACATGAAAAATCATACATGCATGAACAGCACCTCTGGTATGAGGTCATAGACTTTCTATGTAATAAATCTTCCCTCTTGTTTGTTAAAAGTGAAAGCCAATCTCTGATTGTATGTGAAAAATACAGAAATAAAAGTGACTCCAATTTGGTCCCAGTCCAAAATTAAATATCACCTGAAAAGTAATAGCTTCAGACTCCTCTTGACAGAAGAAATTACTCCTTTATTTTCTTAGTATATTTGCACACACACACAAAAAAAGAAAAGCATAAGGGTTGTAGCTCAATTCAGCAAGAAATGTTTTACATCACCTCAGAGGCAGTGATGATAATTCTTACAGAGCAGGTCACTGTCTCATCTTAAAACATTTCTGTCTTCAGAAATAGAAGAGTTGGCACCAGATGCTCATGAGACTGTGGAGTCATCTCACTCTATCAGAAGAGAAGCATGTAAGCATTCAGCTTGTCCAGGGCATGTTTTGCTCTAAATCCACCTTGATTCTAGGTGATGTGTGTAGATTTTTATAGCAGAAAGTATTTATAGTACCCTGTGTTGCTACCTTTTGCCTGCTCAGCTATGACAACATGAACAGCATATCTTGATGCCCAGCATTATTCCAGGTACTCCAAGGGAAGCTAAAATGACCTGAAAATGAAAATGACCTTTCCTTAGTCAGTCTGGTGCTGGGTAAAACATTCTTCCACACAAGGCAACACCCCAAGACACTATAAAACTTGGCATGTGTGTAAATGACTACTCCAGGGCTGGTTTGGATCTGTTTCCAGTGTGAACCTAAAGCTTATAGTTCACCTGAAGTTCACTGGCTTGTTTGAAGCTCAGTCACCATCATGTGGGGAGAAAGGAAATATCTATTTAATTAGGCCCTTTGTCTGCCAGTCCAAATGCCTTTGCTGATATTGAGGAGGTTGCCCTCAGAGGCTCTGTTCAGACTGACCAGAGAATGGCAAGTGAATGAATTGTAACTGCAACTGCTGTTTTGTTTACATAAAGGAAAAAAAAAAAAAGAGGAGATGGTTTATTACTTCAGTTATATTTCTGAAATATAAATACAGTACTTTTAATACAATATTTTTAATATTTAAAAATTATTCTTCTAAAAAGCAAAATCCAAAACATCTATATATTGTGCGGGAATAAAAAGAGCTGTTCTACTGAGGATGTGGGTTCTGTTGTTTATAACAGTTCTCGCTTAGGATTGACCAAGTGTCACACATATAAATATCTTGGGGAAATGTCACTGCCATTTTTCAATATATTAGAATGGTTTCAGATGGCTAGAGAAAACTGCTAAGACATTTTCAACCCAAGATGACATTCAGAGCTCTGAAGCATAAGTGAAAAGTGCAAATTGGTTTGTGCAATTTCCATTTGCTCTTTTCACTTGCTTGCAATACACCATTTTCAGTATTAGTCCTCAATACCTGGGGAGTTAGTTATCACAAAACAAGCATAGCTCTCCATTCTGGTAAGAGTGTTGTTCACTCTAAAACTGTGCTAAAATTTAAGTTCCAGGTATGGTTTTTAGAAGTTGCATTGTGCAGTCTGTATGGGACTCACTATTGGTCGAATTTGTCGGGATAAGAGGCGGATTAAGCTTAAAATTAACCTGAAAGTAGTTCTGGAAGGTACAGTCAACACACTACCAAAGAAACCTCCCAGAAAACCTAAAAAAACCCCACCAAAAATAAAACAAACAAAAAACCCCAAACAAACAAAAAAACCAAAATCAAATCACCAAAAAACAAGATGGGGTAGGCAATTCATTTCCTCTGATACATTTTAAATTAGCAGCATTTATAATGGAAATGAACTAAATCTGTTTTTTACCAGAATAGAATATCTACCTGCCAATATGAAGAATATCCATCAGCCAAAATGAGGAAATACTACTTTCCCAAACCCCAAGTAGTACCCAAATTCAAAACGCCGAAAAGAAACCCAGAAGGAACCAAGTAAAGACAGCAGCACCGCTGCTTTATTTTTGTCATTCTTTGTAACTCAGTTTCCTGTTCTGTAATAAATTGCTTAACCTCTTACAAGATTGAGCTTATTTTCATCATTAACCTTGTCCAGTAAAAGCGAAAGCAAATTGGCAGATGCAGGTTAGCCTGTTCCCACAGTAACAGGTAATCTACTTAGGGGTGAATTTGCATAGTATCGACGAGCCTGCAGGCCAGCACGTCTCTCGGTACAGCTGCAGGAGTCAGCTCAAAGACAGCTGAAAGCAGGCATTGCATGGAGGAAAATTCCCATTCTCCAAGCACAAGCCAGAAGGCAAGGAAGGGGTGGTGGGAAGACAGCTGGTTACCTAAAATGCCCAAACATAGCTTTCCTTCTAGATGTTACCGTGAGCTCGCTGGTTTAAAAGGCTGCATGGAGAAATCAGTTTTGTCTATGGCACCACAAAGATACGAATATTTGAAGTCTAGGCTGCAATTTTCTGGCTCTCAGTGTGAAGTCAATGCCAAGTCAGGTACCTGCAGTAGGGGTCTGTGCACTGTTAACACCGTTCTGTTTCTTGAATAAGAAGTCATAGTTTGGGCATCTTAGGTAAATCACCAGCCTAAATCATACCTCTTACACTATGGTCACTGCTACACCAAAATAAGGCAGCTGTAGCAAGAAATCTGAATGTGAGCTGGACTCACCAACACCAGCTTTGTAATCTGGTTTTAGATATGTTGCAATGATTATCAAAGAATTCAAGAGAACAGAAGTGAGAGAGGTCAAGAGAGAAAAAGTAAATAGGATCATTGAGATTCTTGCACAAAACAGCATCCTTGTGACTTAATACCGAATTTGGAAGTGCACTTGGGCTTGTTTCCTCACCTAGGTAGATGCCAAAGGTGGTTCTGCCTATCTCTAGTCTCACTCAATGCTCTTTGTTGCAACATTCAGATCTAATTTAGCTTTTTATCAATCTTAGCTTCTCATTTCATTATCAGTCTCTCAGGCTGAGATTACTGATGTTGGATATGACAAGGATAAATTTTTAAAAAGGAAAAAAAAAGTCAAAACCATTTATTTTGGACATGTTTAGTGAGATATCAGCTGGCAAGAAGTCAAGAAGTCGTTTTGCTCTACAAATATTTCAGTATCTGGCTTTAAAGTGTTTTTCCCTGTAATTATGTTACACTACCCACAAACACAGTTTTTGCCTTAGTTCAAATGGCAGAAGCCCATGTACTGGATTGAAATGTTCCAGTCCTTCAAATTCACATTGCACAATGATGCTGAGCACTGGGACATCTATCCTTTCATTTTCTGTCTTTAAAGATCTAAGAGAGAGACACCCAAATCTATTAAGAAACCAAAAAAGTTAGAAAAGGAAGTTAGGAAACATGGTGAGCATATATACACTATAGTATGTTTTGTATATATCAGAATCATACACAAATTTCATCTCTAGAGTATTTTGTTATTTTTTTTTCTGGCAAGCCTTATTTGGAGATATAAATATTTTGGGCAAGGCATCAAAAGTCGGTGTTGTGCAGAACTGGCCAAACTCCCTAGTCTCTAGCAATTCCAGACCAGCTCCCACAATGAAAATGTGTTATGTGACCCCATGGAACTGGGCAGAAATGTATCTCCACAATTTTTTCAGTCCTCTGGGCCTCAACTGTGCACCCAGACTATTTCAGAGTGAGGGGGGAGATCTCTGAATATCTCCTAGCTATGGCTCTTAGAGGTCCTTCCCCCTTCCTTTTCCTTTTCCTTGCCTTGCCTTCTCTTGCCGCCAGACTCTCATTCTTTTAATGTTTTTCTACTAAATTTTACTTTAAACCAAACAAAAAGATAAGCTATTTTCCTAAAGTGCAATTTTTTTTCTCAGTATATATTGTCCTCAAATGTTTTAAGATCTCAGGAAAAGGGATTAATGGCAAAGGAGGATATGTATTCCTGTAGCTAGAGGGATAGGGATAGAAGATGGAGTAGGGAAAGGAAGACAAGGTTGAGAATAAGAAACAGTGATGACATTTGTTTTCTCAGATGAAAAGCCATTGTCCTTTGAGAATACTTAGCATATTTATCTTTTAAGGGAGGAAAAAGAATTCCCACTAGATAGACTGAAAATTTGACAAAGGTCTGAGAAATAGGATCTTCTCAGAAGATCTTTGTCTGTAGGTGGGTAAAGTCATAATAGCTCTGTTTTTCTTGGTTTTCTTTACATGAGAAAAACCGAGTAAGAATGCCTTACTATGCATAATTGTAAGGATATTCATTTCTTGGAGTTCTTTTTACACTGCATCTCTGTCAATTGAAAGGTCAATTTGGTTATTTTTCCCTCTCTCACATCCTATACTGAGGGGGAAAAAAAAACACCAAAACATGTGGACAGGTCTTTCAGATTTCAATGAAAATAACAGCTGTTACCCATAAAAGCAGCTTCCACCCAGAGTGAGGATGACATCGCCACAGTGACTGAGATTTTCCTCCCAACAGGCAGAGCTTTATCTCAGGCAGAGCCAGGCACTGCTTTGCTTAGCAGAAGCAACTGTTGTGATTTCACTGTTGAACCTCCTCTGCTTTGGGACTGAAAGGAAACCTTTGATCTGACTGCATCTACCAAGTTATCATGTAGACGATGGAGCATATTGACTGCAAAAATAGCTAGGCTCAGCATCTGCTTGTTTCTTTGGCATGGTGCATAGAAACTTTGGTTTCATATTGTTTTGGTCAGATGTAGGTTTTACATTCCCTTCTTATTGCCTGATCAGTGCCCTGGGAAGACCACCAATCTTTTGGGTGGGCTCTACAACAGTCTCTTATTTCTCAATTTATTTAAATTCAGGGTATGAAATCATTGCAACAAAACCACAAAAGCCATGGAGTTTACAGACAAACTAAAGCTTCTTCTCCAGTGACTTAGATGCAATTATAGTACAATACTAAGCAAGCAAATACTGTTTAGCAAGGGGTTTCTCCCCTAAACCAGTGAATAGCTAGGAGGAGAGTCACTTTCACATGTGTGCCTAATGGCAGGCCAAGCATGGATGCAGTACAACAGAGAGTCAAATTCAGCAGATAAGCTGGAAACAATCATGGACTTCCATACTGACCTTAGTCCACCAACATGTGTCCCACAGGCCAGATGTGAAGATCATAAAATGCTGTAGGGCAGAGAAGCAAGCAATGTGCTCATCTGTAGTATGGGACTGTGAGATAGGTGGGACTCAGTTGTGTGTGCATGGAGCCTGGGGTACTTTTGACAGCTCTAGCACCCCTTACACTAAGCCACCCATGCTGGAAAATATATTTGATAGGAACGTTTCAACTAGAGGTTGGAAAGGGCACGTGCAGTGTTTCCCAATGATGCTCAGTAAATGAGTCTGTAGGCTGAGAGTAATGAATTGCATAACTGCCACAAAAGATACGGAGTTTTAATAACTAACTGGGGGTAGACTTCTCTATAAAAAAAATCTAGCTCTAGTTGGAGGTGTGTGATGTGCTGGAAGCTGCATTCAGGGTCGTTGGAACCAAAGTGTTGTCACATCAAGTGTGGTGGGTGGCAATAGACAACTCAAGGCCAGTCATGAATAAAGACATTTTTCTGTGTAAAAAGGCAGCAGCACCTTTAAATTTTTTCTCCAGCTGCTGGCTTTCAGACAGCCTGCAGCAGTGTCCCAGCCTGGCAGTGCACATTTGGGTCCTGGGGTGCACAGTGGTGTTACTTCTGTTCGCAGGCAGGGCATCTCCCAGCAGAACTAACATTTCAGTTCCTGAACAGCTTTCACTAATTGAGCTCTGCACATTAACTGTGCAGTATTAAGGGATAATGTTGTGGCTTTTTACATTGTCTGCAAGTATGCAGAGCTGCTGTGCATTACCAGGGCTTCTCAAGAGACCTGTTAACTGCTTTTTAATATTTCAACCTCTGACATGGGTGTTAATGGGGTGTTATAATTGGAAAAGTCTCTCTTCCTTACTCAGCAGTTTCATTGCATGTGTGTGTTCCAAGACTTACTTGCTGACTTTATTGACACACATAATAAGTTTATTGCTTCTCCTCTTGCTCTATACTATTATTGCCAGGTCCCAGGCATGCAATCTTCGGTCTTGATGGAAATACATAAGCTAGAAAAGCATAAAGTCTGACTTCTTTTATCCAGGCCTGGGGTTGCAAAGTTGTTAGGTAGCAAAATGAGAGGAGAGAGAGGGGAATGAATCACTTCAGTACCAAAAAGAGTTGATCCAGCCCAGAAGTCCTGTCAATACAGTTTGATAGAGTAATGTTTCTTGATCAGTCTCTCGCCACGGACACCATTGTTTCCCATCAGTGAAATATATCATATCATATCATATATTGGGCTATCCCTTAGTTATTTAAAATTAGATTTGTCTGGTATTTTATACTTTCCAGGTTTGCCCACAAAAGCCTGAACCAGAGTTCATACAAACAGAATCACAGAATATCTTGAGTTAGAAGGCACCCCTAAGGGATCATCAAACCCAACTCTCTGCTGGTAGTTAGGACGACCTAAAACTAAACCATACGACACAAAGCATCATCTGGACATTCCCTAAACTCTGATAAGCTGTGGCCTGACAGGTCACAGGTTGTGACCACTTCCCTAGACAGCCTGTTCCAGGGACTGAACTCTCAGTGAAGAGTTATTCCTTGCCCTTCAATTTGGCCATACTGATTTCTACTGAAGTATGGCCAAAAGTAGCAAGCTGGCCTTTTGGTGGTGATGCTCTGAACATTTAGGTTTAGAATGAGCAGTATTGCCTTGAATAAAATGACTTTTTAAGAAGGGAAAGGATAGAAGAGTGGCTGTGAATAGTTAGGATCAATGGGAGAAGTGGAGATTTCCTACCACCATATAGAGAACAGTAATTTGAAAAGGATGGGTTCAGTAAAAAGAAATAAAATATAAATGGATATATAAATGTTAGCACATCCCTAGATAAGTAACTTACTACTGAATCACATTTCCCTGCATTCTTTAAGATCTTCTTTATTTTCTTCTTTTTATGATCCTTTTTAGGATTTCCACAGATTGGCTTCAACATCAGTTTAAGTCTTTCAGCAGAGCAGGAAAAATTGAGTTTGGGGATTTGGAAGCTGATAGCAAGGCTAAACCTAGGATCTGGCCAGTGTCATGACAGTTCAGCCACCCCAAGGCAAAGAAGGACTGGTACAGAAGGGGCAGAGGGGGAAGTCTTGCAAAGCCATGTTTGTGGCTTGTGCTACTGCTTAGCAGAAACAACCCACAAAATAATGACTTGTAGGAGGTTTCTTGCCAGAAGAAGTTGCCACACAGCCATGCC
The DNA here is from genome assembly GCF_049639895.1 of Pseudopodoces humilis. Lineage (NCBI taxonomy): Eukaryota > Metazoa > Chordata > Aves > Passeriformes > Paridae > Pseudopodoces > Pseudopodoces humilis. Next base: position 59,323,394 of record NC_142201.1, on the reverse strand, counting down.
AGGTCAGATTTTAGTTATATCAGCTTCCTGAACTGACTTGCTGCTGTTCACACTCAGTGGTACCAGGGCTGGAAATGGGTGGAAAGGACATTCAAGGGCAGGGGAAGGGGAGCTGGGCCACAGTGTAAGAGCTGTGGCTGTGGGAGAAGGCTTATAGCAAGGCACACCTGCATCACCATCTCCAAGTACATCATCTGGCCATGAATGTCATAACCACTCTTAGGGCAAGACGCAATTTTGAAACAATTAATTTCATGCCACCCTTACCTACAATGGTAAAAACCACAAATTACTCTTTAGGTTTCATTTCCTCTGTGTGGTCATGGATTTTCCAGACAAGCTCTAGACCTTTCCGTGCAGCCCAACCAAGCAGTACTAAAATCCCACAACAGAGACTGACATAGTGTGCTCCCTCAAATTCAGCTTCCATTTATCCCAGTAGTGATTTGCTGTGTTGTTTCTAAGCAGTGAGTGGGTCCTCAGGTTCACTTTGTCCATGCAAAAATGAGCCTCATAATCCTGCCATATGAGCAGACCAGAACTGCAGCATGAGCCATCATGGCACAGCCCCTCGTGTTCAAACACTGCCAACATCGCCGAGCAGCCTGTGGGAGACAGCCACATTCCCTTCCCACTGCACGGTTTTGACAAGGATAAAAGGAAATACTCAGATGTCCTGTGGGAACGTGGGTGATCTCAGATATGAAGGAGTGAAGTGTTAATCAGTCATTACATTTTCTTAATGAGGAACCGCATTAACTGTGTCATTTGGTATTATTGCTTGGAGGGCTGGGGAGATGTGTTACATTCATTCAGCTCTGATCCTGCGCATAGTGAACATTCTGTGCAACTGCACACCTTGACATAAGGAATAAATCTGCTGGAAAAATGCTGAGATTGATTAAGAGTGGTCTTGTTAACTAGAGACCTTCCCAAATGGCAACATCTGCTTTGACAAACCATGAGAAATAGAAGTACCAACAAAAACAATAATACCAAACTCACAGCAGCAGGTGCTGGCTTTGGAACAGTTGTCTTTTCATTTTTAGAATCTGTTACTACTTTGCCAATGCTCTATAGGTATGCCAGGTGACTCAATTCTCCTTTTTTTATTATTTATTTTTGGCAAACTGAAATAACATGATAATTTTGAATAAATCTGAACAAAGCAAGAAATATGCTGTGTGGAAAATGTATTTAATGTAACTTAAGAAAAAGTTGAAGGACTTGTAGGAGTTTCAAACTATTTATTTTTTTTTACGGGAGCTATTTTTATTTTAACCATTTTTTTTAGCACAGCAAATATAAAAAGGACAAACAAATATTTTCTTGTTGTTCCAGATACACCATTTGTCTGCTCCAGCATAAAAAAGAATTACTTTAATCACTCAAAGATGCAAGGTTTTGGATCTCAATGCAGCTCTCAGGGCATCTACTCCTGGTTCCAAACCATCATGTAGCAAAGGGGAACAGCACATTTCTGGCCTCTTTCTGCACCTGTGAAAAGCTGGGGTTTACTGCAAAGCCAGGTAGCACAGAAGTTAAATAATTTAGAGAAATCCAGAAATCCTCTGCCAGGATGCAGGCTCTACATCTGCCCAAAGTCTGCTCTGGCACTGAGAAGAGGCTGCTGCAGTCAGAGGGAGCATTTCCACCCTGCAAGGACGGGGCTGAGCACAGAAGGCTCTTTCTGCAAGAAGTTCTGGCTACCACGCCTGCCTGGAGATTGAAGGTGGTGGCTTGCTGCCAGGAGGAAAAGGCTGGGAAAAGCTGATAACTTGGGGAAAAGTAGCTCACTGTCAAGTGAAGAACACCACTAAATGCCCTGCCAGCTGCAGCCCATTGCCAATGGGGACTGTAGTGAGGGGAGGGATGACACTGAAGGAGGGCATTTTTTTACTTCCCAGGACTATGTTTCCAGTTAAGGGAAGTCACCGTTTGGTAGTTAGATGTTTTGTACCTCTGGAAGTATCCTGGGTTGCCCAGAAATACCTTACCCTCTGTCCTTCCAGAAGGTAAGGATGCCCACGCACACTTGGGCATGTCCATTTGGGGAAATCCAGTGCCTCTTGGGATGCTGTCATATGGTTTTACCCCCTTTTTTTCCCCTGGCACCAGGTAGAAATCTCTGAGTACCTGTAGCCATTATATATTGGGTTTGTGATTTGTGGGCCTTTTACCCCAAAACCATGGTCCCACTCTTTTCAGGAGACCCTGCTGTGGTCCCTCGATGGCTTCACACTGATGCTGATGAAAGCATCAGATGTGCCACGTGCCTGGCTCGGCTTGTGGGTATGCCTACAAGGGACTGACCTACCCCACCTGGCCTTGGGCACACCACAGGCAGGGAATGGGGCTTGGTGGCAGGGTTTTAAAGGGCAGCATTGCTTCAGCCAGGCAGGGTGGAACCTGTGTCCTTCCAGCACAGAGAGAGGCAGGAGGTTTGTTGGCTCCTCTGCTCTTTTTCCTACCACTGAGTATAAGCTAAGAAGTAGGAAAATTGAAACTGAGCATCGATCTTTGGGTAGAAGCCTGGGTGTCCAGGAGCCTGGACTGACTTTTGTTTTCTCAGCAGCTGGTTAGCTGCATCTATGAAATGATGCACAGAAAAAGGAGAAGTCACACTCTCTATTTTTACATATTTAACTTGGCATGCTCCGAATGGCTCTCAAGCTAAAGAATGAAGATGTTTTCAAATAAAGATATTGTGCACTCATTGGGAAAATTCATTGAGGAAAAAGCAGTCTCTTTAAAAATGTCGTGATACAATACTGCACTGCAATGATGCAGGAAATCCTTGCATTTACTGTATTACCAAACAAGCAGAAAGAGAAGCAGAGAGGAGGCTAAGCCTGTCTATTTGTTATCTTATACACTGTTTGGAAAAAGAGAAAAGTCCTGCAATTTTGGTATGTGTAATCTTGGAAGCTCTGAGCCTCAGGCACAGACAATATATATATATACACACATATATATATATTACAAATTAGGACGAATTCAGGTGTCATTTTCATTTTGTCTCGCTGTTTGGAAGATTAGCTTGCTAAGCAAAACAGTTCTGTATGTCTGGGTAACAAAGCAAGATTTGGCTGTTCTTCAGGGTTGTGGATATAAACTGTGGATTTTATGCACACGTTCTTGTGCTCTTTACAGGGAAATTGTCTTTGTGTGGGATGGGCAGAAAGGGTTAAGAAGCCACTGATCTTGTGTGTGATATTTTTTTCTGTGTTTCATTTTCGCTGTACAGCAAAGTAGTTTTTTTGCTTTCTCTTATTAATGAACTGAGCACTGCCATCTTGTGGGGATTTTTAGCAAATGAAAATATTCTTCAAAACCTGCAAAGGGCAGGAATGAAAGCTATCCATGAAGAACTCACCAATGGATTACTTTCCACCTATGTTATGAAGCCTCTGTTTACATCTGTAGACGTTGGCTGTAAAAAACTAAAAATGCAATTAATAGATCTATTTTAAAACTGTAACATAATTTTTAAAACTGATATGTATCTCTTCCTACATTTTTGTTGTTGTTGTTGTTGTTTTTTAATGGAGATTTACCAGTATCACATGAACTTTGTAATCAGGAGCCTTGGTATTTCTCTGCACATTTCTGAGACCACTTTCACAGACCATGAACTCAAAATCCAGTAATTGCATTTAAAGTTTATTGACATGGACTCATGGTGGAGGGCTGATTCTGTGAAGACATCCTGGATCTGAACCTATCAGCTTTTTCTGACAGGTAGTAATTGAAGGGACATTTTTCAAATTGTCTTCTAGGCAACAGCTGTGAGACAGAGTCATTTGAAACACTCTAAGGTGAATCTAGGAGCCTGAGATATTTCAGTCTCAAGACTGCTTGGCATGGTTCTCCAGCACACAGAGAGAAGTTAAGACAACCTCCCTTTATGAAAATCATTGAATAAAGCATAAATTTGAAGAGAGACTTTTTCCTGCTGTCTAATTAATTACTTTTTACACAAGCAGATAGTGATGGGACATGGGAGAACCATTTTAAAAGAAGGAAGAAGTGATTTAATCAGCCATTAGGAAAAAAAATTTTACCCAGAGGGTGGTGAGGCAGAGTCACAGGTTTCCCAGAGAAACTGTGGATGCTCCACCCTGGAAGTGTTCCAAGGCAGATTGGATGGGGCTTTGAGAAACCTGGTCTATTGTAAGGTGTCCCTGCCCATGGCAGGGGGATGGAACCAGATGGTCTTTAAGGCCCCCTCCAACCCAAACCATTCTGTGGTTCTATGAGTTTAGAGAAACACTTTAGGGAGAATTGTCAGTGTAAGAGGATCAAAGCATACCTACACAGTGATGCTACAGAAGTCAAAATACCTTACAGAAGGCCAAGAAAATGAACCACACACACTCATTAGAGTTTGTTTTCTCCAAAAGGCATTGACAATGCCAATATACCTACATCAATGTAGGCAAAAGTATGGCAAGAAGGGGTATTGGTGAGAACCCACTTCTGCATATCATATTTTTTTTAAAAAAAGAGGATAATTCAGTGACATACAACAGAGATTTGATGAATTCAAAATGGGGAGTCAAAGCCATCTCTGGTTCTTCAGGTGATGTCTAGACCACAACAAGACACCAAAGCCATTGGCTCAAAAACCTGGTCATTGCCAACAGCCTGGAATAACAATGAAGTTGTTCAAAACAACAATATTTCTTGCCTCCTGCCAGGAATAAAGTGTGTGTCATTTGATGGTGAGGGACTTTTCCTCTGACTCAATGCTGAAGTAAAATCTTCAGTGACCAAAGTCCCCCACTTACAATCCCTCAGTCCAAGAACAGTGTCCTGACATCACACCTGTCTTCCAATGTTTTTTGAGCTGTGCTCGGGCTTGTGGTGAATGCTACAGATCCCAAACCAGCTCTATGGACCATCTCCAAAGAGAAGACCCTCAGACTAGAGACAAAAGATGGAAAGTTGGAGGGAGCTTTCCATGTCCACTGAGCAATCCTACTCCCAAAATCTTTGGAGAAATAGAAGATAGATGTGGCTGTATGGTTGAGGTACATGAATATATTATTTTTTAAAATTATATATGTATAGGTGTATGTGCATGCACATAGGTATCATTGGTAATACATACATCAGTCAGTCCTCGTTCTTTTGAAAGCCTTATTTCTTCATTTGTAAAACAGGCTTAAAATTAACAAGCTTTGGGTTTTGTTTGTTTTTTATTTTCCAAGGAACATGGAAGGCCACAGGTCAGAAGTCCTTCATGTAACAGATAAAAACTATTAGCAGTGTCTTTGTGGCTCCAGTCAATAAAGCGGAAATAAATTGCTTAGCTACAAAGAATTATGAAAATTTTTATGAACATTTGCAAAGTGCTTTGAGGCACTAACATGGACAGTGGAAACAAATATTGTATAAACATGCTGTTATTAAATTACCGCTCATCTCTGGGAAATGGCATGGGAGCGGTTTTTCCAAATTTGTCATGACTCAGTAATTCCAGGTAAAACACACGCATTTCACAAGTTAAAAAAAGAGAAAACTCTTAACTGTCAGCTCTGTCAACACATCTGAGGAGTCAAAAGCCAAGCCATGTTTTTCCTGGCTTGCTGATTAACACCACTAGCAGCGGTGTTACAGGGGAAATGCTCCTTGCCATTGCTTTCCATCCTATTCCACAGGATTTCACCTGAGGATATGAGTATTCTGCCTGTAGGTGAAGGGCTGAGACACTGTTAGTCATTGCTTATTTAACACTGCTTCTGACAGACAATGAATCCAAAAGCTTTCAGCTCTCCCTCCTCGTTCAGTTCTGGCTCAGCAGAGTTTCTACATGTAAAACTGTCAAATATTTCTTTTGATTAATAATGGCAGCAATGACTAAATTCACATCGAGGACAAGTACGTTGGGTGAGAAACAATGCTTTCACACAGTCGCTCTGAAGAATGCAATCTGAGGTACTAAATGATGCAATTATTTTTTTGTCAAAATGCTGAAAATTATTCATCTTGTCCCTGCCCTTACAACCTACCAAAATGTCAGTTCTTTTTTAGTGCAGCTTCTAACCAGTGATATTTAACACAGGTAATTGTGCCTCTTCAAATGCAAAGCAGTCAAGTTTTGTAAAGCATGATGCATGAAGCAATTTTACCAGCTGTTTTCCCGAGCCTGAACTCCTGAGCTAGACTGATACATTGTGATCCTGATGCAGGATTTCTGGTGGTTTCATGAAAAGCATCGGGAGGCGAAAACATTGTTGTATTGTATTTCTACTGTGTTTGGACGCTGGCCCGTGTGGGCTCCAACACCCCCAGAAGCAAGCTGAAGCTGGCCTTGTGGCCATTGACACCACTCTGAATATGGCTTATGGAAAAGTTCCATTTAGTTTTACACTTGCAATAACATTGTGCCTTGTGTGTTGTTTTTTTGTTAGCTGAAAAGCATATGTTTTGGCTTTTCCCATCAACGTAGGAGAGAGGGCTTGTATTTTAAGTCATGGGACAGAAAAGGAATAACAAAGTCAAGGCTTTCTTTCCAAGCTGCTTCACCTACGCAACATTTTTACAAGCTTTTTTGCTAATTTGCATAATTGCTTTCTGCTATTTTTTACTCACTTCTGCTAATTATCATCACTCAATTTTTGCACAGAATTAACAGCTTGTGAGGACATTTTCATAGCACAGAAGCAAATTTTCTCTATGAGTGTATGCAATTATTCAATTCTAGCCAAAAAGTGCTGACATGCATAAAATGCATCAAACATATTACCCTCTTCACTGGTCCATAGAAAATCTAATAAAATCAAGAGGCACAGAAAACTTTTTGCAAGGTGTTCTGAGATTGGAAGACTGGGTTTCATAGTTAATATGGATTTATTTAAAGTTACTTGATTACCTATTAATTGATTATAACTAACTCGTGTCTGATTTTACATTAGTGGCCAGCAGCCATCACTCTTCAGACCTCGCCAGTTGATGCACAAAAAGCAGAAATTTGCTCTGATGAGATCAGCTGTGAAGCAAAAACCTACTCAAACTAGTGAAGGTGTAAAGACCTGGCACTGGGTATAAATGCTGTCTTGTTACATGCTGGATTTTAGGTAATGTCCATCCAGTAAGTATTAAAAATATTAAAAATGTACCCCTTTTTCCTGATACAAACATCACAGGTTTTGAAAATACAATCACTCTAAAATTGAATAGCTGTAGATCTTACTTGCAGACCCATCAGCTACTCATCTCTCATTGCACCAATTTCTACTATGATTGTAGAAGTAAGCTGATGATGAATGTTGAAACATAAATAATTCTTGGCAAAATGATAACAAAAGCCACAAGATGTCTAATAGATCTAATTCTGGAAGTATACTTATTTGACAGTCAAGTAAATTGTTGATGTGAAGGGGAGGACTTTCAAGCATGAACTGACTAGCATGATTCCATTTTATTTAGTTAATGAGAACCAACATTTTAAAAATTCCCCTAAATAGTGCTGGTGTTTTAATACATACTACAACCCGGCCTGCCTTTTTGAAACCTCTTCGGGTGATAGCTCTACCTTCTGAATGTCTCCAGAGGTACTTTCCTCTTCTTGGTGACTGTAGAGAGAATTTTAAAACCCTGCTAAGAAGGAATGTTTCATCATGCAAGTCAAATTTAAGTTCCCTGCTAAGCTGGACTGAATAGATCCCATGTAAATATACAAATTGAACATTAAAAATAGCTGTTTACTCATGTAAATCTACTCTGGCTGCTGTGCTGAGTGAACATTCCCACCTGAAAGCTGGTCCTGGTGGCTCCTGTGTGAGCTTGTGTGAGATCCTCGGTATTTCTTAGAGATTGAAGCCCCCGCCAGATGACAGACCATGCTGTGGGACTGTCCCCACCTCAAAGCTGACACTTTCATAACATCTATTTTCATAGTGTGGATTTGCACCTGAGAAGAAAGTTATATTTCAGAATGGGAGCACTGCACTGGTGAACTTTGCCTCCTTTTATGTTGTAGGATGGGAGATTGACCCATGCCAGTTATTGCAGGCAGGGCAACAATTAAATGAGCCGTGGGGACAGTCCAGCTCACAGCAGGCACTCTGGCTGGATCTGGCTGGATCTGGGAGCACAGGAGCATGGGCTCACCATGCCCAGCCTCACAAGGGGACTTGGTGCCCGCTGTGCAGGTGAACCAGTTCAGAAATCATGAACTGCCTTCTCCTAAACTACCTCTGAAGAGACTGAAGGTGTTGAAGGTATTATTGCATTCAAGAGAGTAGATGCTGGAAAAGACATAGGGCTTCTTTTACCTGGCAGCAAGGAACTCTTTCTGGAGAAACCATCCATTTGCAGAACAATTTGCGCATCAAGTTTTATCCCCAGCGGGTATTCTTGATTTTTGTTCACAGGCTGCATGTAGATAATACCTCTCTCTTAGTGACACACCATACTACACACAGAGGAGTCAGACACAGCGGTGATTATCTTGTGGACAATCCCTTGTTTCTCTTGGAAACGCTTCAGGGATGAAGTAACAGTAACCACACTGAAAAAAGTCAAACAAACAGTACAGTATTATGGCAACTGATTACATCTTGTTCAAAAAAACATTAAGGGTCCTGCTGTATCTTCTTTTTCTTTTTTCTTTTTTTTTTTTTTTTTTTTTAATTTAATATAATTATATAACTAATATATTTTTTCCCAGTCTCTGTTATTCCTCCAACACCACCCCTCCAAAATCTTCCTGTTGGGATTCACATACAAAGGGAAATAGCTGAATTAACTGTTCAATATTGTTCCCAGAGGAGATCCAAACTGTAGGATACACGCTGGTTTCAAGGCTGCTAGTCAAGTAGTGCATTTGACTGTGAAATTAAAGATGGCCCTGGGGATTCCTTTTTGTGGTCACACAGATGAGTAGGGTAAATTTCAGTATACAGTACATAACATTCAGAGCAGGATGATCACAAAGGTGGTAATTAAGACAAATTAATGGTCAGCCAAGTATAAAAAAGATTTTCATGTTCATGCAATGATCACTTATCACTCCTGTGACTTCACAGACTGTTCCAATTCCGAAACAAAGCGCTTCAGGGTATCCCGAAACTTAAATTGCACCAATAATGAAATCATTCTTGGAACCAGCCACACAAATATTAAGTTCAAGGCTAGCTACCATGTTCTACACAAATTATCTGGCCTTAAGTACACATTTGCTTCTAAACTCCTGGAATATATACAAAATGTATAAATAAGCACTTACCCTAAAACTATTTGTTCTAGGAAAGGAAAAGTTCTAATTTAGAATACAACATGAAGGATGCCCTTCTGGAAGCTACATTTCTTTAAAGTCAGGATAGTCCTGGTTAAATGCTTCCTCTGATTGCAAGGCAATATGGCATGAATCAAGAATCCATTTTTTAGCAGAGCAGATCAAACCAGAATGCAAATAGAGTTAACTATGCTAGAAACCATAAACTCTGGGATAACTGATTGTGAAACACCACTGTCATGAGCTGGCACTAAATTACACCACATGTTGATTGTGCTTTGCTTAATTTTCTGGAAGGGGTGAAGGTACAGTTTTATGGCAGGAGTACTCCCTAAACTCCAGCTGGTGTGTACACAGCTCTTGGTATCTGAGTCTAGACTCAGAAGCAGACGCAGCCTCCTACCCAGACTGGCTGAAAAGAAGTTATTTATTTGAGCCACTGCCACAGGGATGAACAGCCACCACCCACTTCTCCCCATCTGGTAGTGCTTGGGCACCACCAGATCAAGCCACAGCTTGTGTCCTCATTCCTATCAGGAAGCATGATGAAAAGGAAGGGGAAAGAAGGAAAGGGAAAGGGAAAGGGAAAGGGAAAGGGAAAGGGAAAGGGAAAGGGAAAGGGAAAGGAAAAGGAAAAGGAAAAGGAAAAGGAAAAGGAAAAGGAAAAGGAAAAGGAAAAGGAAAAGGGAAAGGGAAAGGGAAAAGGAAAGGGAAAAGGAAAAGGAAAAGGAAAAGGGGAAAAAAAAAAAAGAAGAGGCAAGATAGAACAAGAAACAGAAGATAAACCTAGAAAATGCTATACTCCTAGGTAACCCCTTTAGGTAGCCAACATTTAAAAAAAATAATAAATTATTTGAATACTTTCTGTCATCTATGTCTAGATCAAATTTCACTAAGAGCAGCAGATTTCTCTATTTCTAATATTTTGTTACAGGGCTGCCCACTAAACCAAGGGCTGCTTTCCAATAGACCCCTCACTCTGCCACAAATTGCACAACACAAGCAAACATAAATAATGCATCTGGAAATACATGACATATTTAAAACCTGCAATCAAAGAGAGCCCAATGGGGAGCAAAGAACACTGGTATAGGCTCTAAGACACTTATATAGCACGGACCCTTTGCCCCCAAATACAATCTGCCTGATACATGCTGGAAAACCTCACCAGGCCAGCCCTTCATTCCTGATTGCCCTCGGCACGGATCCAGGTTTAACCATGCTGGCTTCAGCCAGATAGATTACTGAGGGAATGAGGGAAGATGGATAAATTCACCCACTGGTCTGAAGGCCAAAAACATCTGCTGGAGTCACGGAGTTGTTGGTTGGCTGAGTTCACATAAAGGAAGCCCCGCTGGGAGTCAGTACCCAGCTCTTTTGAGTTTTGAGGGTTGTCCTCGGAGACCGCAGCATTTTCCTACCTAGGGGCAGCAGAATGTCAAACCGACCAAGAAACCTTGCAGCCTATTAGCACAGCATGACACAGCCAAAATACTCTTTGTCAATATCAAATAGATATTAAAATTGGAAGGGATTTCTTTAAAGAAATCCTTGAGTCTGCACACAGCCCGAAGGCTGAGCTCACTCCACTAAATTAAAGGTTTCAGATGTGCAGAGATTTATAGTGCATCCATCTTGGAAGATGTGAATGTAGCACCAAAGTGATGGGCAGCTGCACAAGTGCTGAAGACAGTTAAAACGTAGCAGCTTTTCTTTTTGAGTAACAGGACACAAACAGAATTAATATTGAGGTTAAACACGAGGGTCGCTTCTCTGTTAGGAAATTTTTAGAGGAAGTTTCTTATCCCTGATGCTTGGTAAGTATTTCATGTGGTGGTGTCTGGCAACAGTGCTATGTCAGATTCATTCGTGTGATTTGCTTCCCCAGTTTTTGGAATCAATAGGTGTTACTGAAATAACCCACTAATCCACAACATTCTGGATTAAATAAAACTTAGAAACACCTTCATCTTCAACTCCTAGATAAGATTAATCTTAAAAATCCATATGTTAAATAAGTAAATTAATAATCCAAAAGTTGCATACTGTGACCCTGTACCAGACTTCACATCTGAATTTTGCCACTCTCCGATGACTAAGGAGTTGCAATAAGTGTTGTCCTTGTGGTATAAATACAATTTCCTAGCAGTCGGCTGTGTCTGAGTCATCTCAAACACTAAAGGAATAAAGTCTCTCCCTTCAGTTTTTGCTTCTCATATCTGAGCAGGAAGCATGGAACATTTTGAAGACCATTCCCTGGTTCAAAGCCCATAGAAATCAGTAGGAGCCTTTCTGCTGAATTACTTCGTTTTGGATCAGAGCCACCACTCTACTGCATTAAACAGTGAAGTTTAAAAGTTTCCTCCTTCTATTACTCATCTCAAAGTGTGGAGATGTTTTATAACAGTTATCTTTATAATTGGAGATTGCAAATCTCATTAACCTGGTCACTATGGGAAATGCATGTATAGATATGAGGTAAGAGCCTGATCCTCTGCAAATATTAGGTCATTTTCAGCTGAAAGTTATGCCTTTGGCACTCATACGGATGTTGCAGGTGGGAGTTAAGGCAGGAATTAAATGTGCATTTTAGGTGTGCATGCTAGAATCTTTTGAAGAATAATACCACTCTGTAGCATGACAAATTTGCTGCTATACATAAGTCTGCTGTTGCCTGCCAGTTACATCCTTTCCTAGTCAGTTTATTAGTTATAGATCACAAGCCATAGAAATGCCAAACCTATTTTTCCCAGGGTTTGCACTTCACTGGCTGTGAAGCATTGGGAAAGCTTCAAGCCTATCTTGTGATTCGAACTTGAGCCCCTCAGCAAAGCGACTGAAAAGCAGGAGCTCAGAGGCTTGGACTATCATCAAACACACTCTCTCTCTGCGCCTGAATTTCTACATCTGTAGACATGGAACCTTTTCTGAGTATGACAGAAATAAAAAGTGTGTTAAATGTTCTGTCAGGTCTCTGAAACGTTCTTTACAGAAAATCCTTTCTGATTAAAAGATAGAACTTTATTTCACATGTTAGATTAAAGGTCAGACTGGATTAGAAGGAGGCTTTTGTTCACAGACACGTTCTCATCCAAACTTCTCTCTCATGCTATGACATAGGCAGCAAGACTGATTTGCCCAGACTTTTAGAAGAATGGGAATGAATTCTTATTGCATATTCATTTAATGGGGGACGGAGAAGATAGGAGATATGATCTGTGCTTTGGAAATTTACTATGTGGTTAAAAAATATGTGGAGAAACAATCCTATTTTAGTGAAGTGCTGGCTAAATATTTAAACACTGAAATACTAATTCCACAGCATTTTTTAAGTTACTACCCATCCTATTTATGTAAAATGTCTCCCAAGAATTATAGTGTTGAATCCTGAAATATTTATTGAAGCAACACTATGTTTTCCCTGGGTAACAACTCAGTAATGACTTCAGCATATAATTCGTATTATTTAAGTCATATGCAGCATCCATATTTTAAGCAGTATGTCAGCTCCTTTAAATTGTATCAACACTGTGTTGTATAAGCTTGTGGCAGGAATAGAAGCAGCTTTTGTTTGAAGCTACTATTTAAATTTTCACCAGAGAAAGAGAAGGTAGTAATTTATCCATGGAAATAAGATGTTTCTGAATATTACAAAATAACCATTATTTATGGTTAACTGCATCCAGAACCTTTTCTAAACTTGATGTGAACTTCTACAGTCCTTCCAAAGAATGTTTTTAGTCAGTCCTGTATGACATCTATAGCCATAATCTGGGGAAAGTAGTGTAACTGGATACCAGTAGTTAGTACAAGTAGGATCTACTCTGTCTCTTGCTATTTATCTATTATGTTTTTAATGCCCAAGTAGCCAATGAGTACAATAAAGATACTGATTGCATTCTTGAGAAATGAGCCTTTTAAATTGTAAAGCTGAACTGCTGGGCTTAGAGGCAGACAAAGAATCAAATTAATATTAAAGAAGAGCTTTATTATATTGTGATTACAATGTGATATAAGGAACCATGCATGTCAAAAACATGAAAACATTACTATCAACACCGCTTTTTCTATTGTTGAAAGAAAATAGACTGAATTTTTTTTCCTATCAAAAACAAAGTAAAAATCTTATTTAGTTCAGGATGAGAATCTAAGCACAAATTAACTGATTTTTAGGTCTATGAAGATTTGTGGTGGTAGTACTCGTAAAATTCTCATCTGTCAACAGGCGCAGACATTATTCTGTGTGCATGTGTGTCATTTTCCTGGGCTTAGTTTAAAAAAATAAATAAAGCCAGATGCTTTTGAGAGTTAAAAGTCAAGATATGAAGAAAGATAATGTTCCTGAAAAAAACCCCAAACAACCCAGGGTGGTTACATCAGGCTTTCATTTCTAACAGGGCCATGATTTCATCACCCTGTGGTTGGCTAGACAGATCACTAACATTTTTGGTAATTAACACTTTTTTTTGTCACTTTGTGAAATTGTTTGCAAATCTATATTTACATAATTGCTTCTCCAAACTGCAGCAGAATCTGGCACAGGCATGCGTCACGGAACGAGCTGGTTTTAGACCCACTCATTGTCTGACCTGTCTGATTGTAACAAATACAAGGTTTTACCTTCTTCGTCCTAATTAGCTGGCCCATGTTGTGTTGAGGTCTTTCACAAGCTTGGAAAGAAGTAGCCTCTGTTTCCCGGTAACCAATCTTCAACTTTAGAACTGTCACAGACATTGCAAAAGAGATTTCATCTTGAGCTGCAGAATAACATTCATACAGATATTTATCTTATTTATCTGTTTTCTACAGTCACTCATAAGAGTAAACCTGTGTGTAAACTATGTCATGTCAACAGACCAAGCTAACACCTCCAGTCCTGGTCCTACTGCAATCTGCCTCTATAGCATTAAATCAAGGATCAAAGCACTACTAGGGTGCTCAGTTTCATTCTTATTCGAACAATGACTGCATTTTTATTCAAAGAGACACCCTCAGCAGTGAGACACCACATATTTATGGCATTGAGCTTCAGCCCTCCTATGGCCTGGAGACAAGTGCTGTGAAGCTCTGGATCCCATGGTGAGAGCACCAACACAGAAAATACATCCTTTGGAAAATCAGAGTTATCTTGTCTCAGAAATTGCCTGTAGAGTCTCCTATTATGGATGTGAGCTTTTCATGTTTTCATTCTAAAGTCTATTGTGAATGTTGAAATCCTGTCCTTCTTTTAGTCCTAATGCTTTCTGTAAGGCAGCTACAGAAAGGAAATTTCAGGCTGTGCCTACTCCTTTCTACGTGAACAGAATATTAAACTGTGAAAGAACAAGGACACCAGGGAAGGACAAAAAAAAGCATTGTAAGAAGGAAAAAAATAAACATGCTTTTAGCCTTTCTATTGATAACAGTCATAAGGCAGCAAATATTAGCCCACCTTTTTGAGCTCTCATTGATGGGTCTGTCATGTTTCTAATCATATCTCAGTTTTTCACAAAGTCTGACACTGTCCACCACACAAAAAGAAGATGCATTAATCCCAATATCAGACAGATAAATTTTGTGTCCTGCTTCTTTTTATGGCTACTTGACATGGAGGTACCCTTACTTAAGGCGCTTTTTAAAGCTTGAAAAAAAACCCTCCAAATTTTCAGACAGAGCAAGATGTTTACAGGTGCTCCTGTGCCTTAACACCTCATTACCCCTTCCACACCCCTCTTACATGCCTTTTTATGGCACTTCTGGCACATCTGAAATGACCACAAATTATCAGACTGTTTGCTGTGCTGCTCCCACCATGTGAAAAATCATATAGGATGCAATTGGCCATATGGCAGATCAGGAATTACAGGAGTAGCTGCCACATTGTCATTCAACATTTGCCCTGTCTCCAGCTGCAGGATCCTGTATGAAAGGCTGTTGAGGGGGGAAATTCAACATCTGTTTATTTGTTCAATGTGTTCACTTATGTCAGATGTTCTGAGAGGTTTCTTAAACCACTTAAGCAAGGGTTATCCTATTTCTCAATATGCAGCTGGTATTGATGCAGATGTATCAGAAAAGTATTTTAAAACAAGAAACTTAGCAAGGAGTTATGGTTCAGTATAAATTAAAGAGCAACCTCTCTTTGGAGCTTTATCATTCTTCTGCTATCTTCTTCTGTCTTGATTTATCTGGGAGGGAAAGACAGTAAAAGTCAAGGAAAGAGACTTCTATTTTGAGGGGCATGAATCAGCCATTCAAGGAGCCTCTAATAAATGTGCATCAAGTAAAATAAAGTTCTAGCTTCCTCTTTGTAGTTGGTCACAAATAAATTCCTGGCTTTACTGATGACTACATAGCCACTTGACATGGAAAACTGGGAATTAAAAAAAAAAAAAAGCCAATGGAAGACTAAACAGAAGAAACAAGATTAGAAGGTATCTGTAAATATAAATTATTACTAAAGGCTCAGGTCTGTTGCCCACACACAGATATTTAGAGGCACTTGATGTTCCCTGTAGAGCCCTGCCTGGACTCCATCTCCTGGCCCACAGCTCCCTCAGTCTTCATGTCCTACCCCTAACTACACCTTGGATGCCTCAGACACCACATAGCATCTATGTTTAGGCAGCCTAATCCCCAAGCCACAGATGTTTGATACCCAGGTCCAGGCTGTAGACACATAAATATACTTTCTAAATGTGGGTATCTTCGTGTGATCCAGTTCCCATTATAGCAGGTGGAGACTAGTCCATAGGGGCAGAGGAGTCTGGAGAGCTGTTCTGCTCTCCCTAAGGCAGACACCTGTGTCTGGCTGGTTGGGCAGCTGCCCTGACTCTGAAGATGGCACTGACTAGCTCATTTTACCCCACCAGCAGCTGTGCAGGAAGATCAGTGCTTAGACCTTAGAAGTGTTCCCAGCCAAGAACTAAATCCTGCTCTGAAAACTCAATCATCTTTTGTGAGAAGCTCTCGCTGAGAAGGAAGGTTCCAGGCTGAATCCTTTATTCCACAGTCTCAAACATTTCCGAATTTCAGTGGCATTGACTGTGATGAGTTGAGCCCCCGAAGACGTCTCTGTAAGCATTGCCTGACAGATTATACCTAGTGGACTTTGCAGGATCCCACAGAAATAGGGGTAGAGGGGCTGTGATGATATGAGATGCCCATTAATACCTCCTCCAGTGAACAACCCTCAAGTGAAACGTGGCAAGGCCAGCAGAGAGGAAGCACCCTGAACAACACAGAGGTACAACAGCTCCAATGGTCTTGGCTTCAGCTGCAATTAACGGAGGATTGCAAATCTGGCAGGGGCTATTAAAAGTATTCTTTTAATCCGCACAGAGAGAAAACCTATTTTCCACTCAATGAATCTATTCTCCAAGGTTCTTCAAAGGCATCACTGCTTTTCTTGGCATTCCACTGATCTAGTGCAATGCACCATACCTTCAGGGTCCCTGTGAAGAAGTGTATTAGCTCTATTAACACCACCAAGAAAACCCTTGAGCAAGATGCAACAAGTTACAAAAGCAAGTCATTACTGTGTTTTGCATATAACAGCCCTTCCACAGGACCAGGTAAGATTTCTCTTCATTAATCTTCTGCTGCTCTGTGCCTGAGAGGGTTGTTTTTAAAAATTGGAGATACATTTAAAAGCCCCAGAAAAATAAGGGCTAACTCACAACCCCAAGTAAAAAATGTTTACCACTAACTGAAAGCCAATTCAAAACCATCACACATGCTCCCATTTTCAGAACAAGTACTCCAAGGAGCAGCAAGAGACATTGACAGCAACGGAAGGGGACATAAAGGGGGAAAGAAAAGGAAAACATTTCCTTTTGTCCATCTCCTGCTTTACAGAGCAAAGGCTTGCAGTATTGGGTGCTAAAAGATAGTCACTGCCTACCATTAAATGTGCAAAGAGAAAAAACATGGTAAGTAGCTGGGGGGACTGGGGATTTTTTCCTTCTTTCACTTAATAGTTCACATAATTTATATGTCTGTGTAGCTACTTGAAACTAGTGAGAACAGAGACATTCAACACCTGCATATCAACAATAAAATAAACAATTTCTTGCAGAAAGCTTCTGCAAGTCCTTTGAAATTCAGCATGACAATATCCAGGGAAAAAAAGAAACAATAACAACAAAAAAATAACAAAAAAAAAAAAAAGGGGGAGGGAGAAGGAGGAAAGTGTTTAATTTTCTTCCTATCTATACATTTTATTGATTTTTTTGTTACCCTTTCTTGTGGACTCTTAACTGTGACAAACTTTTGTCTTGTGAATACCTTCCTCTATTTTGTTCAATTCAATACAATTTTCATCTAATCTGACAATATTCCTAACACCTATTTACTTAATTTTGTTTTCTTTTCTTTTTTGAAATTTTCTTTTTTTATTATTAACGTAGCTTTAAATGGAAGGTTTATGAACTTTTGTATTTTATAATGGGGAAAGGAAATTCTGGGGAGTTTCTACAGCATTTGAAAATGCCTTCAAAAATATACCTCACATTTGAGAACACAGCACCCAAAGGAGAAAAAAGTACAATTTTGGTCTTGCTCAGAGCCTAGGGGAATGGATCATATGCCTTAAGCTGATCATATTCTGTGTTTGGCTGGTTACTAAAGCTTCCAGCTTTCAGAATGAAGCACCCACTGGAAATAGATGGATGACAGCACATGATATTGCATCCATATTTATTAATTATTTTGATACTACATTTCTTTAAAAATAATATTTCCAGAGCTGGCTGTTTCAGAATTTATTCTGACTACCACCTGCAGTGTTCAGCCAGGCAGACACTGAGGCATCAGTATTAAACTGAAAAGATGAATGTCCGCTCCACGTATTTCCTTTCCTCTGTTTCACACCTTAGACATAGGCACACGATTACTCAATGTTCACTGTGTATTTCTGACAAGTCTTTCTAAAGTCCAAAAAAAATACTTGGTGTGACTATGCTGTTGAATACTGGCTTCCTTCCTACCTAAAGAGAGGCCTCTAACTCTTCCTAGGAAATACCAGTAACTATGACAATTAAATAATTATTTTGGTTATGCTTAATTCTACGAGAGAAAACAGAGAGTGTGCAGAGAAAACTTTATAAGGAAAGAGGATCTGAGTATTCTCAGCAAAGTTTGCACTTTGGTTAAATATATATCTTTTGGTTTAAATATATTATATTAAATATCTATTTGGTTAAATATATATCTTTTTACATTAAAAAAGTAATTCAAGGCACCTCGGCTACCAGTTTGCTGCCTGGTTTGAGGCAGTTTAACCTTAAGGTGTGGCAACCTCTGGAAACTCAGTGACTCACTGAGTAATAACCAGCTACAACATAAAACATCAGCCTACACACAATTTTCCAACCTCATTCTGTAAATCTTTTACTTGAAAAGAAAAATAAAACAATTATCTCATTTAGTCTGTTTTTAATCTTTATGGCAAAAAGTAATATACTTAAGGAATATTATTCTTTCTTGAAAACATACTAAGATACTGAAGAAAATCATAAACAAGGCCTTGGAAACTTCTTCGGAGTTTTACTCTCCATTTCTTCATTATAACTTTATTTTAAAGTGATATAATATGCAAGTATCTACAGTACAGAAAAAGAAACTTGTAATATCTGTGGCATTATTATTATTGGCAAAAAAAAAGCAAGAATGGGGCACACAGATTTTTAAAATAATAATGCAAGAAAAACCCGCAGAAAATACATATTTTCTTTATTCTTCCAGACAGGATAAGTGTTATGTTACTCCCCCCTCTACCACCAACCTCCATGTGAGTAATCTTTTTTTGCAGAAATATTCCAGATTACTCCAGACGCAGGACCAAATGAAGAATGCTGTTAGCTCTCAAAGGCTTCACCTCACTAAATTTCCTTTTTCCAATGGGAAACCAACATTTCTGAGGAGTGAGGAGGAGGAAGGACACAGGGAAGGCAGAAAATCTCACCCAAAATTGTAGTCAGGATGTGGCTGGATACACATCTGGATCTGGGAACTGCAAAGTGCTCCTAGAGTCTCTGTTCAGGATTTAGTGTCTATGCACATAGACGCATAAATCCACACAGCCTCGAGAGAGCGTGGAGCAAGGCCACCCCCAGACACAAATATTCTTCATTTACTAGAATGCAGACAGGTAGCAGTGGCATTCAGGGTATCATCTTCTCTCCTGGAGCTCTCCAAATACCTTTGCCAAGAAAAATAAGGTTGTTCAAAGGTAAGAGAAGATGGGTCTGATGGGAAATAACTCCAAGGCTGATGAACTGTGGTGGGTTGACCCTGGCTGGATGCCAGGTGCCCACTAAAGCTGCTCCATCGCTGCTCCCCTCTTCAGCTGGACAGGGGAGAGAAAACCTAGCAAATATAACACTTGTGGGTCATGGTAAGGGCAGGGGAAGATCAGTCACCAGTTACCATCACGGGCAAAACAGACTCAGCTTGGGAAAACAAATTGAATTTATTACCAATCAAGTCAGAGAAGGATAATGTGAAACAAAAGCAAATAAAAAAATACCTTGCCCTCACCCTTCCCTTCTTCCTATGCTCAACTTCACTTGCAAATACTCTTCCTCCTCTTTCCCCACAGCACAGGGATATGGGGGATGGGAGTTGTGCTCTTTTCATCACATGTTTTCTATGCTACTCTTTCTTCCTCAAAGGGGTGGACTCCTCTACCCCTCATCCAGCATGGATCCTTCCCACAGGTGATAGTGCCCCAAAAACTCCTCCAGTGCACATGCTTCTCCTGGGCTGTAGTTCTGCATGAACTGTTTTCAGCATAGGCCCCTCCTGTGGGGTACAGTGAGGGTCCCCCATAGGATCACAAGTCCTCCCAGCAAACCTGCCCCAGTGTGGGGTCCTCTCTCCATGGGACCACAGGTCCTTCCAGATTTCTCTTCCAGCATGGAATTCCCATGAATTCACAGCTTCCCTCGTGCATCTGCCTGCTCTGGTGTGGAGTCCCCCACAGGCTGCAGGTGGATCTCTGCTTCCCCTGGGACCCCCACGGGCTGCAGGGGCACAGCTGCCTCACCATGGTCTGTGCCACAAGGCGCAAGGGAACCTCAGCTCTGGTGTTTGGAGCAGCTCCTTCTCCTCCTTCTTCACTGACCTGTGAAGCCTGCCAGGCTGTTTCTTTCACATACTCTCATTCCTGCTCCCAGCTGCTGGTGTGCAGCATTTTTGTCTCTTTAGAGCTCTGTGGTCCCAGAGGCACTGCCACCATCACCGATGAGCTCAGACTGGGCTGGTGGTGTGACCATCTTGGACCCACTTGGCACAGAATTGTCAGACACAGCAGAACCTTCTGGCAGCATCTCACAAAAGCCACCCCTGTAGCCCCCCACTACCAAAATCTTGTTATACAAACCAAATATAGGCGCGTGGTTTGCAAAAAAACAGAAATTATTGAAGGCATGTCTTCCAAACAAGAAGACTTTTATCAGTACTGAAGCTCATCCTACGCAGAACTGAACTTAGGAACAAAACCATGAACCATGAGTTTTGCTTTTCTCTATGACCTTGGATACCAGAAGATATCTTTCAAAATACTTACTTTGAAAGATTCTGGGATATAATTCACTGTTGTATTCTGTATCCCCTTTTAAGATGCCAGAATGAATGCAGCCATTTCCAGTTTCTATTCCAAGATTTAGATGGGCAGGTTTGGGGAGACAATTTCCTTTCAGGTAAGAGCCTTGTCTCTCTTGGCTTGACTTCCTTTACTGACAAGCCTTTGGTTCCTGTCTTGCACAGCTTCTTCTGCCAGATTGTACCAAATGAAGGGATTAATCAGTGGCAGAAAAATAAATAAATGCAGAGTTCTCCACAGAGTTTAAATTCTTTTAAAAAGGAGATTTTTGAGTCCAACGTCAAGTGCCTAATTTTGGTAGGAAGCATGAGGTTACTCCAGAGAGGGGAGGCAGTAAACCATGTATTTGTGGCATTCAGATTGGTGATACAACCATGTAGTTCCAAAACAGGAATAATCCACACTGCCAAAAGCTACAGAATTAAGTGTGATGCAGATGATGGATAGTGGTGCAGAAGACTGATCTTTTCTAGTGTTGCTCCATTATGAGCCAAGCGTACAGGTGAGGTAATACTGGAGCACTTTCTAGAAAGAAGCATAAAGGCAAAGTTTTTTGCCTTTAAATAAAGGGAAGTATTCCTTTAATAAGTAATCCTTCCTATAAAGGGAAGTATTAATACACCAAATTGTCATACTGATCCTTTTAGAGTCAATGCTTTTCTCACAAATCACCACAGCTTTTCCAGACACGTGTTAAAATACCACGTGAAATTGCATAGCTAATTTAACAAAACTGCCTTGCCATGTGTGAACCAGGTGACTGCATGTGCAGAAAGCCTAAAGCAGCCAAGAGGCCACAGAGGCAGTCAGCCCATGCCTGTAATTACTCTAACAGCACAAACACAGTCTGCACAAAGCTGTATTTTGTCCTTTGGTATTTACTATGTGAATGTTGTATGTTAAAAGAATGCAAAAATTAAAAATAAAATAAAAATTTAAAAAGCAGAAAACAAAGTTTTCCAAGCCTGTGGAATGACTTACATAAGGGTTTGGGGGATTGGGCCCCAAATGCAGGAAGCAATGTTTTGTTCTGGTTTTAAATTTAAAAAGAAAAAAAAAAAAATAGCAACTCTAAATATTATAAATTTATAGATGGCACAGGGTATTATGCTCTGCAGCATCTCACACAAATTTTGCTTGTGGCCATCTTGAACGCCTACAGCTCCAGATACACTGTAATTACCCCAATCCATGTGATGCAGCATGTGCTTTCCTCTGCCGAAGGATAGATGTCTTTTCCATAGCAATTTTCTAGCAGTATACACCACGTGCCATAAAGCTCATTCTGAACACAGTAGGAGTATGACAGGTCAGTGCAAAAGGACAGCAATTAATCTGGATAGTTTGCAGCCTTTGAATTTCCTAGGCATATTTAATACGAATCTTACATAAACACTGTAAGAAGAGCTAAGCCATTCCCTACATGCTCTTACAAAATCAGTCATTTATGTGTGCTCAGTGCAAGAGCGCTACAAAACCCACGCATTCAGTTAGAATGGCATTAAAAAGCAGAGGTATTAATACATTAAAAAGGAATTAAAATATAATCCCCCGAGACTATAGATAAATGCTTAAGAGAAACAAATCTGTAATCGAAATTGAAATGAAAATTGCTTTGACAAAGCATGATGAGCTTCAAGGATTTAATGGCAATGATCATAAGGAATAGAAGTGCTCAATAGTCCACCTCTCCTCAGCCAAAGAAAATACAGACAAAGGCAACAAGCTACAGCTACAACATGAAGTCAAAAGATGTAAAGAAGCCCATGCAAATATTTACTGCTGAGCTTGAAAGAAAGCCACTGAAAATTGCTATCAAATGTGGGAAAGTCTGCCCCAAAAATCCCAAGAGTCTGAATTCTCTAACTAAGCAAGCAGGATTTCCAATCCCAAAAGTGTAAATATTTTTAAGTGCAGTAAAAATACTGTAGGATGATAACATGTTTATTTTTATAGATGCCAAGTCACTACTATTTTCAAAATTAATAAATGTAAGCCTATAAAAAAATTTCCATCATGCTTAAGTTGAGCAGCATGGAATAGGTCTGTTGGTATGTAATATCTGGAATTAAATATGCACTCCTAGTGGGGCTTTGTTGCCTAAATGGATAAATTCCATTCAAGCATTTCTAGCTATTCATTGTCCAAATTTTAGCTTAATGAAATATTAAGGAGCAAGGCAGTGAGTAATTTTTTAGGTACATGTTTGCATTACAAGCAATGGACAATGGGAGTAAAGTTTTATCATGGATGTTAAATACACCTATGCTATCCCAGTGAGGCTATTTTTAGTAATAAAATTAAACTGTTAAATGTTTAAATTTCTGTGGCTTAAGCTATAAGACTGCATGCTTTACTATAACAGCTGAACAATTATAGGAGCAAAAGAAAAAATGCCTAAAGAGGATTTGCAAAAACTGAAAATAGTTACAGCTCCTTCATAAGTGCACACACAAATATGTAAGAGCACAGAAAATGATCAGTTGAGGCACATGCACATTTAAACCTCTGCTTTTTTCAAATATGCAGTTGCAGAGGAGCCAAATCTCTTCAGTACTTAAAGCTGCAGTTGAAAAATCAGTGACCTGTGGGATACGTGGCAAAGAGCTGACAGAAACTCCACCACTTTCAGACATCATATTGTATAGTTTTTCCTAGTTTTTGAATGGCAACTTTCTTTCAAAAGGTACAGAGATACTTGTGGAGTTTTTAAGTAATTGGAAAGGGTGTGCAGCATGTGAAACATTAATACTATAGTGTATGAAAAATTTAAATTAATTAAATTAATTATTCATGTATTTAAAAGGTCATCTTTTCACCAGTAAACAAAAAGAAAAAAGAAAACCAAAGGCATCTTTCCCCAGGCTTCCTTTGTATGGACATTCATGTTTTGCCTGCTTGTTTTGAAAAGCTGTCCATAAATTCTGACCAAGTGGCATTGTGGCTCCAGGGTTCCTAGAAGTAAGAGATAACAAAACACTCCTAGATCACTCAGTTCATCTCACTGCTAATGTCAGACAAAATAACAACAAAATAACAGCTCTTACTGCCAGGAAGTTTCTTTTACCATCTACCAGTGGCATTTTCTCTTGCTGTTTCTCTCCCTTGTGTATGTCTTGTGCACAAGCTGAGTTAATCCCTCATTTCTGATATTCCACCCACCCAATGACATGTGGCAAAGTTGTGTGGTGCAAAGCTTCCCTCCACTAGGCACCCATAACGTGGTAACCTCAGACATCTGAGAATAGTAAGGTGAGACCCCAAAATTACAACAGCTTTAGAAGAAACCCAACATTTTTAAAAGTTATCCAGTTGAATTCTTTATTCTATATTTCAGGCTCTTGGGATTCACAGCTTAAAATGTGTTTTTATGAAGCTCTAAGGGCTTGGACTTCTTAATATATTTTTGAGTGAAAAACAGTGAAAAGTTTGGGTTTTTGCATTTACTCAGTAGAGAGATTAGAGTTATAAAGCTTAAGAGGTATGAATTCTTAAGATTTGCAAAATTTTTACAAGTTTTGGAAGTATCTTACCCTTTTTTCTGTGTTTTCCCCAATATTTCTGGATTTATCAAGAAATACTGCCCAGCCCTTCTGGCTGAGTTTATTACTGCTGCTGTATAAACTTGGCACTTTACTCTGCATTTCCAAGACTCACGTTTACTGCAGAAACAATTTCCTGGGAGTTTCCTCCGTCTGTCGAGGGAGAGGGGAGGTGACAGCCAGCTTCTCGTGGGAGGCACAGTCTACTTCCTTCTCCATACAGTTTTGATTTTACTGATTTTACTAAAACAGATTAATCTCTTGAGCTTGTGCTCACCTTGTTCCAAGCTGTCTATCAGCTGCCAGTCTCTAGACCATATCCCACCACCTCCCATTTTTAATGAAGACTTTTATTTTCCTGTGAGCACAGAATGGAAACAACAACTGAAACCTCAGAAGCTGCCACACAGCAAATTTTTCTGGCAGCTCTGTTCACATGGGAATTTTCAAAGAGCCTTTAATAGTCTTAAATCCAGAAACATTCCCATGATTTTGTGATTTTCATCCGCAATGGTCAACAGTTTCCATGAATTGCAGTGTAGGAGTAAGTCTGTCCAGAGGAAGATCACTGCCTGCTTTCCCAAACCTTTGAAAGAACAAATGAAAGAGCCGCCTCTGAGGAGGGTTTCTGTCTCTGCTTGTTTCCAGCGAGAAGAAATCCTATCCCGCTGTCTCGGTTGGGACGACACTTCCCCCTTTTCTATGTCCATTCCCGACAAGGATGAAAAAGTCAGTAGAAAACCACAGCTGGATGCTGGCTTGATCCAGAAGTGTTGACTGGGTGGAAGGTAGGAGGAACCAAGAGGGGACAAGGAAACAGCTGGACAAGAGAGAGCAGGATTTAGGGACACAGGGATATGTGGAGCAAGAAAAGAGATTGCAGAAGGGAAAGCGGATGGAGCTCCAGCAAGAAGTGAGTAGAATGATTTGGTGGGGGCAGGACCAAGCTGCCAGAGCAGCTGAAAAGTGACAGCTGAGTGAAAGAGCAATGTGGGAAGAAATGACAGATTTACAGTAGTAATTACAAGCTGTGAGCAGGATCTTCTTTCCTAGAGAGCGGGTGAAATGGCTGGACCTCCATGGGCACATCTGCCTCGCAATCCCTAAGCAGGCAGAACAGCAGGATGCGTTTGCTCGTTTCCTTCTCACATCCTGGATTTTAAGACTGATCTCTGAGTATCTGAGGGCGGTGACAGCGTAATGACAAGACAGAGAACACCCAAATGACAATTTCAGTTTATATTATTAAAACACCTGTGTGCCAGCTGCTGTTCAGACCAGCCCTTGAGTGTTCCAGCTGGAAATGTTTCTGATCCAGGAAAGACTGAGGTGCTTGGGGAAAAGGGAATTTCTCTTAATAGGGAAAAAAATGTATTTCAAACTTCTAGAACCATGAGCTGTCATTTTGGCCAGGATTTTATGTGATCCTGGGGTCCAGAAAAGATCCATTATAAAAGACAAATTGGGGATATCTGATACAATGAAGTGGAAAGGGTCATATTTTTGTTGAATAAAAAAACTTTCGTTCATAACCGAACATGGAGTTTCGATAAAATTTTTATGTGTACAGGAAAAATCTATTGTATTCCACATGGGAATGTCTTTAAGTCAAGAAAGTGAGCACTGAGACTTCGGAATGACTTTTTACCATTCCCCACCTTCTGTTAAATGAGATTAACATCAAGCTAGGGAATTGCACTTACTTGCATCAGAAAACCTCATTCACATACCAAGATGTCAGAGCACATCAGGAAACCCTGAATTGCACAAAGCCACAAGTAGCCTACTGTGCATTATATTTTTACTATGATGAATTAATATATAGTGGTTTTCTCTATTTGTTTCCTGTTCAGTGTTGTCTTTTAAAAAAAATTACTCACTTGTTTGCTTACATTGCTGGAGGGAATGATCACACTCTACAGAATCTGAAGGGCAATAATAACACAGAGAAGTCAAGAAGCATTGCCATTCTCTAGCAGCTCTACTTCTTTCATTTGGCTGCACTTAGTAAGGAGGTCCTCAATGTGGAATTGTACCACTGTTTCTATGGTGATATGTCACATATATCAGCTCTTTGTGGCATTTTCAGGCTTCTGAGGATTCAGTTTAACCTAAGCTGGTAGGGGTAGATGACTGGAAATGCTCTTGGCAAAGGTGACTGGCTGTGACTGGCTGTGGTTAAATGTTGGTGTGCACAAAACTTTCGGAAACAATGAAATGTGACTCATCACTAGATGGTGTGGGATTTTGCCTCCCCTGCTATATCAGCATTTGGTTTTATATTGCAATTTGATTTATGCTTTGGTATTCCTAACAGTAGAAATCACTTAAGCAAGGTGTTTCAAGGGAAGATGTCACCTCCACCGCTGTGTCTTGTACTAGAAGGTAGTTACAGTGAGATGAGGAGCCAAAAATTTCTGAGAAGAAGATTTCTGCTTATAATGTCTCTAAGAATGACTTTGTGAGAGTGCATGTCCATCCTTTCCTGTATTATATATAGAACTGTTTGTTAGGGAGTGTGAATGACATTGAGTCAGAAAGACACTTTTAACAAGGGACTGCACATCACTGGTTTTATAGCATCATTTGTCAAAGCCAAAGCACAATTTAAGCACAATGACTTCACATTAATTTGAGAATTCCGAGTCCCTTGAAAATTCTTTTTTACTCAGAATATTAAAAAAAATCAATAAATAAATGGAAGTAGGAAAAGAAGTAAAATTATCCCCCTGTTATAGTAGCATGAGGAGTGCACTTTTATCTTTACATGCTGAAAAAAATATTCTTACCATCTTTTAGCCTGAGCTCATTTCCCAACAACCAAGTTCATATTTATCAGGAAAGCCCATGGATTGTCTGGTCATGGTGGGGGGAGATGTCACTTTTCTGAGAAATGTAGAAGAATTGTGGTGGCTCCTAGCTGAGTGACAGATACCCTGCCTCAGTGTCAGAAGTGTAGGCTTGGAAAGCAGAGTCCCACATCTCTTGACTTGACCTTTGATCAACAAGGATACTTATGGACACACCACCCAAAAACACCAACCCAATACTAAAATCACTCCAATAAATTGTTTCCCTTTTAATACCAGAAGTTCAAAGGTCACTTCAAGCCAGTCCTCCCTATTTGTAGGAAAATAAAACACATTAGGCAAAGTTTTCAAAGCCTGATGGAGTTTCCTGAGAGCCATGGCCAAATCATTCAGCCAGGCGGGTGTTCAACCAAATGTCCACTCTGGCACCACCAGACCATTCAGCTGTTGGGAAGTGGATAAGCAGCTGAAAAACTGCTTTACACATGCAGTCAGCATTCCTAACAATACTTTCCTTGCTATTGTTTCTGCTGCATCTAATCTGCCACAAAATATTTGGTCCATCCATTTACTTCATTTTACTTTTAGCAAAGTTTGTAGGCTAAAGGCTGCTTTTGCTTCTCACGTGTTCAATCCACACAGTAAAATGAGGTTCCTGTTTTGATAGCAGCTGCTGATGGTTACAAATAATAGCAAAAATAAACTGCTGCTACTATTTGACATGACCTATTTCCAGATAGGAAATGGTCTATCATAGCATAACTGAGAAGATAACCCATTATTAACTCCTGTCTCCAAAACTTCCAAGAAGACTGATTATATGGTTCACCCTGAAACACTGCAATTTTACTAACATATTTGTTGAAAGCAATTATAATCTATACAGTACTTCATAGATCTTGGAATACAATAACTTTAAATGGAGTAAATGGCTTGCATGTCCTGATCTCAATTGAAATATTATATCTTCAGAGGTTACCAACAAATCTCTTTCTCCTGGGTAAACAAAGGAAATCATGAGGAGAAGAGAAAAAGAAAATATTTTGAAAACTTGTGAGTCCAGTTGTTCTCTGCCAACAGCTATGCAGACACAGGGGCTGACTTGTTGCCAGAGTCAGCACACTAGTTAGAGCTCTCACATTCTGCAGGCAGCAGCTTGATGATAAAAAAGGAAAAATCTTTCCCTTCTTGCCGCCTTCAGCAGATGACTCCAGCCTAGAAGGGAGTCAGCCCAAGTGTTTGCAACAGCAATTTGTTGAGTTTTTGCTCATTAAAAACTTTGCCAGAGCTTTACTCCATGACCCGAGCAGCTGGCTGACTGGATGCCTCTTCCCGGACTGAGGAGGCTGAGCCTGGGAGGCACTTTTCTCGCAGTCTCGTGTCCTAAACGGGCAAAAGGAGAGGGACTTCCACCTCTCAGCCAGGCAAGGCTATGATAGAGAACTGCTGAGTGGCTCACAGGGACCACTACAAGAGGTCCTGTTCCATCAGCCCATCAAGCAGGTCAACCCTTGGGCACAGGCAGCAAGGGTCCCAGTGTAGCACCCTGGTCAGTGTTCAGAGCACACTCGACACAAAGCAATATCTTCGGAAACTACAGAGTCAGATTTTTGTCCTCTATTCTCTCCTGCACTAGGGCACTGCAAAAGAGCACTGCAGGCAGGCACCACAGAACCATGGAATCAGAATGGTTAGAGTCAGTAGGGACATTTAAAAATCATCTAATTCCAACACCCCCACGTGGGCAGGAATACTTTCCACTCAGTCTGGTTGCTTGAAGCACCATCTAACCTGTCATTGAACTCTTATCTGGGGAGCAGCCCTGCACAAAGGAGTAATCTGGGATGCTGGTTGGCAGCAGGTGAAGTGTGGGCCAGTTGTGTCCTGGCAGCCAGGAGGGCTAAGCACATCCTGGGGTGCATCAAATACCCTGGCATCACCACCCAGGCAAGAAAGGTGATTACTCCACTGTAGTCAGTGCTGGTGCAGCCCCACCTGGGGTACTGCACACAGGTCTGGGCCCCACAGCTTAATAGGTGCATGAATGCACCCAGAGAAGGGCAACAAAACTGATAAAAGGGCTAGAAGGAGTGTCCTGTGCAGAGCAGCTACAGATATTTGGGCTTTTCTTGTTTGGAGAGATGGATGCTGAGCTGTGACCTCACTGCTCTCTACAGCTTCCTGAGCAGGAGAAAGGGAGAGGGAGGTCTGAGCTTTTTTTGCCTGGGATCCAGTAATACAATGTGTGGAAATGGTTGAAAGCTGTGTCAGGGGAGGTTTAGACTGGACATTAGGAAGCATTTCTTTACCAAAAGAGTAATCAAATGCTGGAACAGGCTTCCTAAAAAGGTGGTCAATACCCCAAGCCTGTCTTAGTTTAAGAAGCATTTTGACAATGCCCTTAATTGTATGCTTTAACTTTTGGTCAGCCTTGAACTGGTCTGGCGGTTGACTAGATGATCGTTGTAGGTCTCTTCCAACTGAACAATCTATTCTATTCCTTTCTTTTCTATTCAAATTTAATTTCATTTCATCATTTCCAGTGATGAGGCATCAACAGCTTCTCTAGGCAACGTTTCAACATTTCTCCACCTTCATCATAAAATATTTCGTCCTTATATGCAGTCTAAATTGACCCTAAATTTACCCTCTTTTTGATTAAAACCATTAACCCTTGTCCTATCTCAACAGGCCCTGATAAAAATTTTGTCTTTGTCTTTTTTATTAGCCCTCTTTAGGGACTAAAAGATTACTATAAGGTCTCCCTGGAGTCTTTTTTTCCTCCAGGCTGAAGAAACCAAATTGCCTCAGCCTTTCCTCATAAGCAAAGTGTGCTATCCCTCAGATCATCTTAGTGACCTCCCTCTGCACTCACTCTAACAGATCCATGTCCTTCTTGTGATGGGAACCCCAGAGCTGGACACAGCACTCAGAATAGGACATATGAGAGCAGAGCAGAGGGTCAGAATTGCCTCCCTCACCCTGCTGGCCTCTCTGTTTTTGATGCAGCCCATGACATTGTTGCTTTGCAGGCTGCGAGCACATGTTGCTGGCTTATGTCCAATTTTTCATCCAGCAATATCCCCAAGTCCTTCTCATCAGGGTCGCTCCCAATCTCTTCATTCCACAGCCTGCATTATACTGGTTCTGATAATTTCTCCAACCCACAGTTCAGTGACCATTATCTATGTAGCTCCCTGACCTGACTGAAGATCTGTTGCCTTAGCTATTGATCCCACAGCTCTCTGGCTGTGTTAAGGAAATAACATAGATTTTTTTAACAAAATATATTAAGATTACTATGAGTGGGGATTCTAAGGCATCCCTGCATCCCTAGTCCTTCCTCCTGACTGGGTGGAGGTGGCTTCCCAAGAGCATGTTTGATCCTTGATGCCAAGAGATGGCCTGTAACTCCATAATAGAGAGCATCCAGAATGCTCACCTCAGAGTTTGGGCCCCGCTCCTAAGCACCAAAATCCTACAAGCATCTGTATCCCTTTCCACTTTTGTTTTTTAAAACTTCCTCATCATGGAGGTCTCCTTTTTTTTTCCCAAGGCTCAATCCCTCAATAAGGCAAAAACAGAGGTTTCTTCTGGGGAACCTTGGATGTGAAGGAGGAACCTAAAGAGGCAATGGCTGCTTCCCCCTCGATGAAATGGATAAGAAAAGATGAGGTTCTTCTTTGTCTGTGTGGTATGGTTTTGTAGCCTGTTTCCCAAAAGCATCAAGCAGAAGCCAAAGAAAGTAATTTGTCATGCCTCTTCCTGCCTGCACACTGTGTGTGCATCATGGGGGCAGACCTGCTAAGAGGAAACTTAGGGAGGATGTGATATACCAAAAAGAGTCTGGGGAGTTTTTGGTGGTTAAAATACACACCTCTGTCATCAGTTCTTAGCAGAAAATGAGAGTCAAAAGACCAAAGTATCTATGAGGTAATTTAGAGAAACTGAAAGGTCCTCAAAATAACAGAGGTTTTGTCTCTGTAATCATACTGCACTGAGGAAATCCATTATCTTATTTATGGTTTGTTTTTCAGGGTCAGAGCAGACATGGTGCTATATATTGAGAAATACAGGTTGTAGTGCTCTAACAGGTTGGGCCTCCTCTGTGGGTTAGTCATACGGTCCTGTACAGTCTATTTTAACTAGGGTGTACTCACTGAGTATACAAAATCAGTTAGAACTTTACTGAAAGCCAGGCCAGGATCTGCTAACTTGCAGTGTTTTAATTCTGTAAGACAGTCCAAAGGAGACTTTGTAAACCTAATGCAAGAAACATGAACTCAGATTTAAGAGAACAGCAGATAAAAATGTCAGGACACTTAGTGTGTTTCATTTGGCCAGGAGAAGAGCCAACCAATTTAACTGAAATCATCTGCAAGGAATGGGTAGTATCTGCAGGGCTCTTGAAACAAGATTCACAAATTCCATCAACAGCAATCAACCAGATATTGCCACTCAGAAGCAAAGTGGCATTTTGCAAGCAAACCATGTCTGCACAACAGAAATGAACAGAACAGAAAAGAAACAGTTCAGTGTTTATAACACCTCAAAAAGTATCCTGTGCTTCCTCACCTGCTTTCAGTAATGGAAATACAGACACTGGCTGTGCCTTGCATCTCACCTAGCTTTACATCTGTTCCATGCAGTAGTCAGCTCTTGAGTTAGGCTCCTATTACTGTCATCCACCCTCTTCTTCTGACCTATTCTAAGTGCCATGGAGATTAATAGCGCCATAGGAGTCCTTCTTCATTGACCAGAAAGTGAGTCAGGGGGGATAAAGATGACTGAGAACGGCTAACACAAAATCTACACAGAGAGATGGAGACTCATCAGTTTGCAAGTGGAACTGCGTCAGCTGTTGGTTATCCAGCTGGGGGATGGTGGAATCAGAGAAAGCTTGGGTATGCCTATCCCGAGACTTTCCTAATGGCTTTTCATGGCAGCTTCTGAGGAGCCATTTGGACTGTGTTCTTTTCCAGAGGGCTTCAACATCACTTTCTGACAACTTGGAAATGAAAACCCAAACTCCTAAATCATTCTTGAAGTGTATCCAGTATTTGTGGTTTAATGGTTGGGACTGAGCATGTTTGGTTGTCTTCTTAAAGCCCTAGACCCTAGAATGAGGTTATTTATTACCTGAGAATTCCACCTACTTTCATCTGAAAGCCACTGTAGTCACAGGGAGATCACAGGAGAAAAGCCACAAGGGAACAGAGGGGAAAACATGTGAGTATAAAGAAAAATAAACAAGTAGTTCAATAGTAATGATATTGGGATCCTAATGATTCTTAATCGAGTGTCTTGATTTGCTGGAGTCTGACACGGGTTTTGAGCAAATTGGGCTATTGCTTGTCACTATTAATTTGACTGGTTCTTCAAGTTCTGAGGACTTCTGTAATCTCCAGCCTTCTATCAGGCTTCAAAAGATGAAGGTGTGCACCTGAGAAACATGTTCTTCCATATTAGCCAACTTTTCTTTAAAATTAATATCTGCGGATAGTCTAAACTATCAAAATTAAACTAAAGTCTAAATTAACTTCTTTGAGACCAATTTGGAAGTTGTTTAACCAAAATTATTCTTGTGCTGACCCATGGTCTCTTCTTGCATGTCAGTGTGAATTGCTACAAGCAAACCTCATGCTGTTAAGGAAGTGGCACATCAAGGACAGAAAGTTTCCAGGTTTCCTGCCGTGAGGGATCACACATCACTGTTGCCTTGGGGTGGTGGGCATATGCCATTTTCAGAATTTCCACAGCCCCCCACTGCTTGCTTTCAATCTGAGTAAATCTGACCGATACTGTGAGTAGTCTGGTTTCAAGCAAAGGCAGAGTGGGATGGGGTGGGTGGATAGAGTAGGAATAAAGATAGCTAGAAACTGAGCATAAGATGGTTGGTGTTCATTTGTACCAAAAAATTATTGTCCATCCCAGCTTCTGGATACAGCATCATGAACCCCTGAGCTGCTAGAGCCTGCCTATAGCTATTTTGGTCCAAAATATCCTGGCACAGGCAGGATGTGTCATAACATAAGAGTGTGTCTTCCATCCATCTGGTTTACTGATAGCTGCCTCCAAGTGCTTTGAAAAGTGCTGACTGAAGATACAGAACAATAAATCCACAACTTGCCATTCAAAGCCTCAAGAAAAATAATAACCTTGAACCCTGTCCTGAAATTTTATCACTTCATGCTCCAAAAGGACCTCAATGTCTCAAATGGGCTATCCATCTTGAGAGCCATGTTTTATTGGCAGCTCACTCTGACACAAAAGGGCTAAGAGTGCATGCCTGGCCTTAAAAACACCCACTTGAAAGTTTTCTGAAAAAAAGCTCAAAAAGTCTGCCTGGCTGGTGGCTTGGTTTCTTGCTTCACTACCAGTAACTTTGCATTTGCTGTCTCACTCAACAAATTGATGGGCTGAAAAGTTTCTCTTTGGAAACTTCTTTTCCTCCCCAGCAACTGATAGCTTTCCACCTTTCGGGTAGCAACCCCCAGGCCAGCTGTCTGAGGGCACCAGGCCAGCACAAAAGTGTGTTCTGCCACAATAAATTGGGTTCTTTTAAACTATGTTTGCTAAATTAATTTTCAAGCAAGAGAAGGGAGCAGCCATGGGGCAGCAAGACCCAATGCCAGCATGACAGGGGGTGCAGGGGGGCCAAGGTGGGCCTGGCAAGGAGGCAAACCTTGTGTGAAATGTGAAACCCCAACTTTACAGCTTCCCTGGGTCCAGCCAGCACATCCCACCTGAATGCACCCATTGTGCAAGCCCTTGAAGATTCTCAGTCATCGCTTCTCTTGCACGCTACCAGAGCCAACAGTGCTGTTGGCTTTGCCAAGGCTTGTGAACATATTTTCTGCTTACAGAAGACCAATACAGGACAAAACAAAGGCCTCCCCATCTATTTGCTTCTCTCAGGTGTCCCGTACCTCATTGCAACCCCTTCTACTGTTCTCACAGCCTTCTAGTGCATGAGGTTCTGATCAGCTACCTCATTGTCTTACCTCTGAGGAATGCAATTATCTTTGCTTCTGCATTTGTTGCTTTTGATATCAGCTCCCCCATAGCCACAAGCCATCAATCTTTCTTGCAGGTGAGAACATCTTTCTCTGTTTTTCCCTTTCTCCTCTGCTCCAGACAGTTTTTCACTCCAGTTTCTACCTGAGACCTACTTTTAAGTGCTCTCAAATGCTCTCAGTCCCCTCTTCTTATTGTACTTCTTGTCCTTGCAGCTCAGCCTTGTTTTGTGGCACATATTCCTTCAGTTCAGCCATCAGGCCATGCCCAGTGTGCTGATGGTGTCTATAGGTAAGTAAAAGTTCTTTTCTCCAACTCATCCAAGTGTTTTGTAATTCTCTTCTGTGGCACTAAACTCCGTGAAAGACTGCAGTTTTGGGGAAAAAAAAAAAAAATTCCCGTGCATGATTCATTTTGCTTGTGTCAAGAGTTTACTTCTTTCATCTTTGCGAATGAGTAAATGCATTTGCCTTTAAGTCTGGCACTTTAGGCTCATCTTTTGTCACAATATTTATCAGCAAGTGAATGGGATGGCTACCCACCATTGGGAACCAGCAATGCTAGTGGCAGGGAAGAGTATGAGGGTTTTCAAGGATGAGCCAAGTTACCTGTTGTAACTACTGAAATACAGTGATAAAAGCAAGGCATACAAGTATGTAATTCCCCAAAAAGCACTTAGACAATCTGCAGGTCAGAACTGTGTCACTTCTCCTCTTAACCTCATCCTTAGGATAGGCTGTCTAAAACATTCCTGATTTTTTTTTTTTCTTACAGGCAAGAGTACTTCCAGCATACCATCTGGAGAAGTCTCTAAAATGTTCTGATGAGGGTAAAGCTGAAAGGCATGTTCCTTCAAAATCTCGTTGTTATGTAAGGGCTGTGATAGGAAATATTTGCTGCCCAGGATACTAAATATTTCTCTAAATTATTGTATGCCAGGTACATCTCTAGTAGCTCTGTCAGCCCAAAGACTGGAAGCACAGCACAATTAATCCCTGTCCATAAGAATCCTACCATCTCACAATGGCACTGCTTCTTCTGTACACTCCATTTGGAAGGGTCCCTTGGCCACATCACCCTCCAGTGCCTGCACAGTGTGTGCTGATTACTGGTACACATGGTGCTAGTTACTAGAGCCCACATGGCATTTTTTAACCTTTCTATTTTGGTTTCTCATTTGCCAGTAGCTAGGGATGAAAACAAGGCTCAACCACTACTACAAAGTTCCACCCAAAAGAAATGCATCTTTTCCTATGGGTTTAATTCAATTACCTAACTGTGTGTGGGAATCACGGGCAATAACCATGTAATACCACTACTCTTCTGTCCAGTAAAGGTATGAGACTCAAAGACAAAACCATTTGGTTCCCAAGCATGCACTGAGAAAGGAGAGCAAATGTATCGAGGCTCAGCCAAGTACACAAACTCAGCCACGGGCTGTGAAATAATCGAAACTTGAGGCTAAAGCGGGATCTTCCATTCCTGTTGAGGGGGGAAGGAGCCCAGCTTTTTTGATAACATGAAGTGTACTCAGCTGCATAAAGGCTCCAGCTATCCAGGCCAGGTCAACAAGAGATGAGACAGGGCAAGATATGCTCTGACATCTCATCACAGGGGGGAAGGTTTGGGACCCAGATGCTAGGGATCAGACCCTGGGCCTGTCATCATATCAATTTAGTGATACAACACACATTTGCAAATTTTGCCTTGGATTCCCTGACTGAAAAAACACACTTTTATGAATCTTTCCTTGGATTCTCTGAGTGAAAAAAAAAATGAAATATGTATTTAAAGGCTTTAATCTGATTTTAAGCTGCTGCTACATGTCCTATGTACACATGCCAGGGTGAGGTCCAGAGCTGAATGGCAGACTCTAGTCAGAACATTGGTGTTTGACTTCTGTAATTATTTTCAGCATTTAAAATCTATGGAGTAGTTTGTGGACCCCCATGATACACTGAGTGACTTGCTATAAAATTAATCTTTAAAGAAGCTGAGAATACCATTAAAACCTAGGGAATTATTAGAAAAGCTTTTGTTTTAATTTCTCTTACCTAATTGAGGTGAATGTATCCATCTCTTCCTGTACATACAAAGTCTAAAATGCCTCCTTCAAATGAAAATATGGGAATGCATATGCATATGCACCAAGTCTTCCACCCAGCATCTTCCATCTAAGAAGCTGAGCAACCTCTTTGTTATCTCCTTGTTTAGAGGAATCATGTTTCATTTAGCCTGGAATCAACAGATGCCCATTTGCATCAGAGGTTGAATTTGTTGGAGTCAAAATACACTAATGAGTAGCAGTCGTTTCTCATACCTCGAGGTAGCAGGGTTTGCTCTTGTTTACAGAGCCCCCTTTCATAGCTGTAACAACTTGCCCAAGCAGAGAGGAGATGACCTGCTGGCGACTGCCTGTCCCCCTGACAGAGAGCCAAGACTGACAGTGCAGCGCAGGGCGGAAAACGTAACAGGAGACACGGGGAGGATGTCCTGCACCGCAGACGGGGCACAGGGCTTTTAGTGGTTAAGATGACAACAAATGCGCACCTCTGTCATCAATCCCTAGCAGCAAGCCATATCCATGGAGAAATTTAGACAAACCAAAAAGGTCCTCAAAAACAAGTGAGGTTTTGTTTTTTGAATAATGATAATGTACTGAGGAAAGCCATTATCCTATTTATGGTTTGTTGTTCAGACTCCCAGCCAACATCGCACCATACTCCGTGAATATATACATTCTAATGATATGATGGGGCAGGACACAGATGTTACGGGTTTGTCACACAGTCCTGCCTGGTTTGGCTTAACCAGCACGTAATTGCCAAGCATATGAAGCACTTGCAATTTATAATGACTGCCAGGCCAGTGCATACTAATTGCTGTGCCATGATTGCATA
Organism: Pseudopodoces humilis; assembly: GCF_049639895.1. NCBI lineage: Eukaryota > Metazoa > Chordata > Aves > Passeriformes > Paridae > Pseudopodoces > Pseudopodoces humilis. The sequence goes on along the minus strand of NC_142201.1, from coordinate 59,286,297 downwards.
TGACAACAAGAGAGACAGGGGAAAAAGAAGGAAGTGATAAAGAGATGGATTCAGGGGACCAGTCCGAAGAACAACAAAACTGCATTCTGAACAATTCAGGTTGAAACGGTTTAGCAATTTTGTTGAAGAAGAACTGCAACTAATTTAATTCACTAAAGAATGAAAGGACAGTCTGATCTCAAATACTGCCAAAGACCACTTTCTGCTCGTCTCTAGGGATGGTCAGGCAATAGAAAACCTAACACATTAGGATTATGTATCACTTTGCCTCTTCCCAGAACCACTGAGGTGGAAATGTGTTTCTCAATCATCATTCTCATTCTCCTTTGCTTGTGTGCTTTTGCAGCCAAAGTCTTAACAAGATTTTTAAAGTCTGGGGATTTCACATATACATGCCTTCCCCCTCAGACCCATCTAACATGCTACTTCCCAAGAAAAGCTTGTAAAGTTAAGAACTACTTGAAATTCCCCTTGACCAAATTCTTGGTCTCTAGTCAATCCCCTTAATATCTGAGGCACTGAAAATGAAAGGCCATTGTCAAAAGAGTTTTTCATGAATAATCTAGGTCTATCCATCATGAAAAATTGGAAAAATGCTCAGAAAAAATTTATTAGAAGAAAAGTGAATTGTTAATACAGCACGAATAAGTGCTTACTTGTATGTGGAGCTGGATTTTTGAAGAGCGTTGATTTTTGCTACATTTCAGTGTTAGATTTCTACCTCTTTTGTACAATTTGGTGTCTTAAGAGATAAATGAAAGAAGGTGAATGCCTGAAGTGGGATCCAGATGGGCCTTTTGTCCTTACTGTACAAATCTGACCCCTGTTTATAGCAGGTTTTCCCTGAAGACAACCTCTGAGGGATGTCTGAAATTGTGATGGAGAGCAAGCCAGCTCTTCAGCACTGTGGATAACTGGGGCTCACTTCCCAGCCCTTTTTTATTTGGCCATGTAGACATACCTTTAAAATCCTTCCTCTGTCTCTGCAACTGGACGAATACATCCAGAAGCCAATTTAAACTTTGGGAGAGCTGCCTTATCTTCCTTTGGATATGCCTCTATCCCTCCATTGCATATAGTGAGAGCCAAAGCAATTTGGTAACTAAATCTTGTAAATCTAGCCACTTAAAAAAGAAAGAAACAAACTGACATTGTTGTGGGACTTTAATTTTTTTTTCTTTCCAAAATATTTGAAGATTGTTGAGGAATACATTCAGTCCAGGTAGATCAGTGTGAAGATACAGTGGGAGCTGCAGTTGAGCTCTGGGTGGCCTTGGAATGCAACTGCCAGTGCCTTACAAATGCTCAGACTGGGAAGTTTCCTTAACAAAAAGCCATCACATGTTTATGAGGATGTTAAAAAGTCAATCACATTTTGAGCACTTTGGAATGTATTTGATTGTCTGAAATTTCATCCAGAAATACATTATTTGCTTCAATGATTGTCTCGTTCTGTTGGCAATCATAAAAATAAAAAAAAAGCACAGCATTTTGTATAACAAAACTATATTGTGAGGAGGTAAAATGAACCTTTTCTCAACAATCTATATGCAGAAGTGCTTTTATGTAAACAGATTCACTAACACCTACGAATACCTACAGCTAACGAAAAAGAGGAATTTCCCTCTAGTGAGAAAACAGAGTATGTTCAAATCTCACCATACTTCCTACTATGGGAGAAAGCATGAATTTTGTATTTTAGGGAAGTTATAGCTCAGACAGATGTCTAGGCACTCAGGTCAGATCATACCTCCACGCTGTATGACAGCCACAGATATCTGTGATGCATCTCATAGAGAAGATGTATGTCAAAAGCCAGGAATGGCAGCTGGAGAGCTCTAGTCTCCAAAAAAAAATGAGGTTCTGGAACTCAAAAAAGAATCCTTTAGAACTTTAGAAGGCATGGGTTAATATTAATACTAAATTAATCTTTTTTTTTTTTTTTTTTTCATTTGGATTCTGTCAAGCAACTCCCCAAGCATCCTGGATCCTCCCAACCAACAAATGTTACGTGTTGATGGAAACATGTCAGGAAAAAAAAAATTAAACCATCTTCCTGTGGTAAATTTTGATTTTTATGAGAACCACATTTTCCATTTTTAAGATAGAATTTCCAAGCAACTCCTAAGTATGTCTAAAAAACATATCCACAACCATCAGGAATCAATGGTTAGCAAATGGAAAGAAAGCTCAGGTTCAAAACAAACAATGTGGGTTTGCAACCTTTTGAGGTTTCATTGTAGGTATCATGATAACCAGCTCTTTTACCCCTAACACCCATCAGCAAGAATTTGTTCACTGTCTCAAACCTCACAAAGAAAACAAAAATGTGAGCCCTGAATGCTCAACCACCAGCAGGAAAATAAAAACAACACAAGACACATTCTTTGCACATCTCTCAGTTTTGACTGGTTGGGGTCCTGACTCATGAGTGTTGAAAGTTTGGGGTTGCCAAAACTGCTTTTGTTTGTCACTAATAATCACTCATCCCAAGGAACATGTGGTTTACTGTCTCATGCCAGGCCTCCAATGCTAGGGGCTGAGGTTCCTTGGTGAGACAGCCTCTCCCAGCTCCAAGACATATTCTTCCGCATTATCAGAATATTTTATTTTTTTAAGCATCAACTGTAAAACAAATAGGTTTTTCCCTTGATAGACATAACGATTTTTATTTTTTTTAAGATTAACTTTGTTAGCCACAGAACTTTTGCAATGTTTCAAGACCACTGATAACTGACCAGGATGGAAAAGAACACAAGTACATGCAGCTTGCTGTTTGTTTGGTTTTAATTACTTTCTGTGCTATGGCTAGAGACTTCTGGAATTATCCTCTTGGTGGAAATAAAGTTAGGCAGTTGGGATTTCCTATCAAAATACTTAGCTGCATCATAAGGGCTGGGGAGAAAGTAACACAGGGTGAGTTTAGAGTTGCATTGAGTTGTCTGGTAAGCAAAGGTACATTCTTCAGAAGTGCCCAGGTAAATTGCATTTTCTAATGTGTTTTCATTCTCTACACTCTCCCTGATAGAACAGTTTCAAGATTTGGTTTTCTATATTGCCTCTTACAGGCAGATTCAGGCAGTCCACAAATACCACCTGCCCCAGAGAAGGCTGTGCAGAGTCCTTTTATGGCAGCCACTCTAGGAAGAAGCTCCCATAAGAAAATACTCCAGTCCCTTTTCTGCTTGGCAGTATCTCTGCACGAACAAGCGATTAACAAGCAATTCCACTTCAAACGCTGACTACAACTGATGTCCATTCCCTGCTCCCAGTTTCTTCCAGGAATATGGTAATCTCAGAACTATTAAAAAAAAAAAGTCCTTCAAGCAGGTCATATAGACAGAAATTTAGTGCAGATATCTTATGGACTGAGCACTTAATCCAAAGGGCCAGATGCCCAGAGTGGGACTCAACTCTTCTAACATCAAACAACCACTATTTAATCATCCCAGTACAAGAAAGAAAAGTTTTACAGTGAGTGTCCTCACTCATTGGAACAACCTCCACAGAGGCAGTAGGTAGTACTCTTATCACTGGAGGTTTTCCAGTTAGGACTGGACAGGGGGCTAGATAACCTCATTCAGGCTCCCTTTCCCCCAAAGTATTGGACTAGATGATCTTTCAAGTTCTCTTTCAACCTGGACTATTCCATGATTCTGTGATACATATCAACACATTAACGAGTAATCCAGATTCCTTTATAGTTTTAAACAGGTGAAATGACTGAGGAATAAGTTTTATGGGGAGTGACTGAGGGAGTTGGGGCTGTTTAACTTGGATAAATGGACACAAAAAAAAAAAGAGGCTGTGTGAAGGTTGGAGTCAGTCTCTCCTCCCAGGTAACAAGTGACAGGAGAAGAGTTAATGGCCTCAAGTTGTAAATAGCCTAGAAAGGTTTAGATTGGATATGGGGATCATTTTCTTCACTGGAAGGATGGTCAGGCATTGGAAGAGGCTGCCCAGGGAAATTATGGAATCTCCATCCCTGGAAGCATTCAAAAATATGTGGTTCTGGCACTCAGGGACATGGTTTAGTGATGGACTTGACAGTACTGGGTTAATGTTTGGACTCTGTGATGTTGGGGGTCTTTTTCTACCTTAACAATTCTATAATTCTCTGTTTCTGTGATTGTTAAAAGAAATAGAGACATTTGCTCTGTTTTCAAATGTCTCCACGAAAAGAGACAAATCTTGCTCCAGAAGGAGGTTTAGTTTCCCCTGAGTCCTACAGGGAACTTATAGCAGCTGATTCCAACATAAGTGCAAGGCGAAAAGTCTTTTATTACATTGCAGGTTTTATGGCTGGGGTTTCAGCTATACCCCAAATCATTGCTGTAATTCCAGACTGGAGAGGGAAAGGATTCAGAAACTTACGAAATTCACTGGGGAGGCTAGCACCATTCTGCTTAAGCAATGTCTAAAGGATGTGGACTCACAGGAGATCCATAGACAACTGAGACATCTCTTGCTGTTCTCATACTTGCTCCTTGGTAGGAACATTGCTCCCAGAAAGAATGCACTTGCTCCTGTGCCTGTCTCTTCTGAGGGGGGTTTAAACTACCAAGGAACTTGCACTCCAAGAGTTGCTCATCACTGCTACAGCAAAATTTGACTTTACAGTTCTAACCAACTGCAAAATACCCTGTGAATGTCAGAGAGAGCAATAGAAATAAGAGGAGCGTTCTGACTGTAGCTCCATAAATTTGCTTCGTCTCTGAAAACAGAGAATGTCTTGGCCTCCCTTCTGAGCCTGCTTATGCATTTTACAGGTCTCATTTAAACTACTTTAGAGAAAATGCATGAACAGTTGTGTTAGAGCTGCCAAAAGGGGGTCCCAGGCCCATTCCTGAAATTAAGCCTTAAATGCTTTGTAAAATATCTTTCCATGCCCACCTTAGCATACAGATCTTGGCCCAACTATTTATTGGCTGGAGCCAATTGGATTTATGCTGTCAGCCATGCTAAATGGAATGGAGGGGAGGTGCTATAAGAAAATAAAGATATCCAGCAGCAGGTCAGGTATTTAATCCTCTCAGCCATTCAGAAGCTCCCTGCAGAAGTTTGCAGTCTGCACACAGCAGGACTCATGGCCAGTCCTCAGACTGTCCATCAATGGTCCGAAGCTGCCTTCATACCTCAGGACAGGAAAGCAAAAGAGGTAGTCAGCAGTGGGCTTTGGGCTGACAAATGTCTGCATTCCCCTAATGGGCTGATAAGATCATTTTCAGCATGAGGCAGTATGTGCTACTATATTATCAAATAATGTTTTTTTATACACAGGCCAAGGACATTGTCCTGCATGTTTCTGGGAAGTAAAAGTTAAGTGCTGTAAAGTTAGCCCACAACAGAAGAAACAGATTTTGTCTACATAAACACACTGATTTTAAATTCTGATCATAATTTTTTGGTCTCATAAAGTAAATCTAATGACACCACTGTGTGTTTATTTCTGATTCTGAAACCTAAAAAAAGCCAATAACCCAGTAAGGAGTCCTAGCTATTTATTTTCCTCTTGATTCATACCCATTAGTCTATCAAAGTGGCAATTTTCCAAACAGGCACTCTTTTTGACAAATGCATTTTACTGACCCCTTTTACAGAGGCCAGACCTTGGAGGGTATGTAGAGGTTTCTGTAGAAAATTACCTCACTGTTAAGTAGTAAGGACGCCAGACATCTCCATCTCAGCCATCCATAAGTCATCTTGATTTGTCAGATGCATTGGCTTTTATAAAAGCTCAAGGTAAGAACAGCCACAGGAATAACAAGCCTCGTCAGCTTCATTTTATGTTTCTAGCAACAGTCAATAGCAAAGGCGTCATCTTCCAACATGATTCTTGTGCTTTCAAAATTCTTCCTTTATTTACATAATGCCATCAGTCTCAAAAGACTTTCCAATAACTATGAATTCCAGTTTCAATAATTGCCTAATTGGAAATTAGGACCAGGATTTTCAGCACTAAAATCCTCAGACTGCAGCCATCTGTGATGCCTACACAAATGCTTCTCCCCGAGTAACTCAAAAGCTTCGTGAAACTGCAAATTTGAGAACACTGTTTGTCTTCCTTCTCTCTCTCCATCTAAAAAATCCTGCCAAAAGCTGGGATTGGTGACACTGCACACATCCTCTAAAGAGCTAAAAACTGTGGACTGACAAGCTTCCAGTGGCAGAGTCCTTATCCTAGAGCTAAATATGCAGAACTCTGTTTATACCAAGTGCATATATTCAGCTGGGCTTAAACCTGGGTGTTTGCACATTTATAGCAGTTCAGGTGTTCAGCTAAATGTGAGCTTATGCTTATAGCCAATTTGAGAAACAAGCAGACAGGCATAAAGTAGACAATGCCAGATTTGATGACATGAGTACTAAGCACGTCCATCTTTGAAAATCTGTTACTTCTATTTGGCTTCACTAGGCCTGTAGTTTTACCTCTCTCCAGACTTTCATTTCTGGTTCTGCAAAGTGTGACATTTTCTTCTTTGGTTGCACACTGGCTAGAGGTGCATGTACACAAGCTAAAAGATCCTGCCTTTCTCCAAAGATCTGTTATCGAGCACTCACCTTACAGCAGAGTGGTCTGGTTTCATTTTTTGCATTAAAACTCTGACAAGTTATGTTGCCTATTTTTGCTGTTACTTAGAATTCCCCATCTCCAACACCTCTTTGTTTTTCCAGTAATCTCTTCCTTTTCTTTGACCTATATACCCACAGTTCAGCAACTGAGCCATATTGGGTGCGCCACTGGTGCCTGTGGGTAACCTCATTCACCCCTTGGCCAACAGCTCTTCTCACTCTCTTGCAACACATATCAAACGGGAAAATCCACTTTGCAGAAACCCATCTCTGTCATCTTCACAGCTGGGTAAATCTACATTTTTTTAATTCTAGAATTGAAATCACAAAACCATAACAAATTTCCCACAATCTGGAATTGCCACTCCTACTGTGATAAGGAGGAAGGTGACGGGGTTTTAAAGCAAAGCAAAGATTTTTTAATTCAGTTATGAGCCAGGTGTTACTTTGCTTTCCAGAGCAAAGTTACTAAAAGGAGATGCAGAAAAATGTAAAGAACTAAAAATGGGCCAATATCCTCTAAATGGTCCCAGGACACTACTTATGGGATATTGCAGATGTTCAGTCCTTCTGACAGTGTTTTTAGTCAAGTGAGGGTGGGAGGTAGGTGGAAGATGAGGAAGATCACTTAAGGCTGCTGAAAATAAAGACACATCTATCTCATAGATACAGTCCACAATAAGGACCTGATAGGAAATATTTACTTCACAAAATGTCAAACCCCACAATTTAATGTTCTATGTTCATCCTTAATGAAAAAGACACAAACAATTGAAACTTACCTACTAAGAGAATATACATCTAAGGAAAAAAAATATCTGAGTAGAGACAATTTTCTAAGCATTTAAAAGTCTTATTTTTGTGTCATTCTTTTCCTTAAATGGCTTTTGAAATTGTCAGTGATTAGTACAAAGATTAAAGCTGAGCAGAAGTATAAAACTATGTGTAAGCTAAAGAGGTACATAAAAGGGGAGCAAAATAAAACAGCAATAAAAAAAAGGACCGGATGTACTCACTCATCACTAGACATGTTACATGATTAATCACTTGTCCTCATTGTAACAACGAAGCCAGGAAATCCACAAAACCTCAGTATGTATGTAATAGTGCATTTCTAGCTAACAAATTACAGCTATCAAGCTACAGAGAGAAGCATGCACTACATTTACTATAATTTAACATACTGCCCTTGCCTGAAAACCTGGCAAAGTGTGCTACCATGCAAGCCCATAGCATCAAAGCTCTGTATTTCTATGAGGGTGAAAATTCAAGCATTTACATGAGACTCAGGCAGAAAGACCACGACCGGGGCAATATGTGCAGAGTAGTTCATTGTGAAGGTGCTTGCCATGGTCCGGTCCAGCCCAAACATCCATCACTAACCATGCACACAGCAAACATTTTAAACAGGTTGTGGTGGCGTTACCTGGAGCCAAAGCACAAGCCTGGCTTCATTTTTTGTCAAACCACTGACCAGCCCTGCTGCCCCTTGGAAAGTATGGCTGACATCCGATTGTGGGCCGCCCTGTGAGGTTCACCAAACCACCAGCAGGAGAGTGGTTATGCTGCTTTCTTCAAAACATTTTTGTGGCTTTCTTGAGAGCACGGTATTTGTCAGGTGAGTAGCACAGCCAGGATGGTTTTATCTCCTCGTTGCTATTATATGTGCTTTAGTACCATCCCAGAGACCTCTCTTCTGCTCAGCTGTAAATAGAGTGTATGAAGAACCATTCTCTGGAGGGGCTGCAAGCGTCAGAACACATTTTAAGGCTAACAAGGAGCACTTTCAGTCTGAACTCCCATATGCCAAGAGGAAATACCCAGTTATTTATGTAACTCAAAGTATTTTTTATTTCTGTCAAACATAACACAAAGAACACTTTTACCTTTTTTGCTGCAATTTTCAATCATGTCAACCCATGACCAATACTTTCTCAATGGGAAAGGACTGCAATTCTGAAATGGGTACTTCAGGTCTTAAGGGGTGGTTAACTAGCTGTTAAATTAGCTCTCTGCACCTTAACTAACACATGACCACCTAACATTCCTGTTAACATCCATCTGCCACACATCATCCTCTGCCAATGACCTCTTTCCCTGGAGCCTCATCAATCAAACTCAGCTTGGCAGGAGACTTCTTGTTTGCGGACAGAAGAGAGGGAGACAATTCCCACCACCTTCATGAGCAAAGGGCAAGCAGCATCAGTCAGCTTCACAAAGCAAGAAACAAAAAAGAGTAAGACAGGAGACCTACCCAAAAGATCTCCCAGAAGCCACATATCAGAGCTGAGCAGAGAGTTCCCTTAATCCAGGCAATCACAATGCTATAAACATCATAATGCAGTCTTTACTGTTGTGGCTTTTATTACAAAGTCATGCCTTTGGGAAAACAAAACAAAGAGGGATAATATCATGTGGAACATTATATCCTTTTATTTCTAGTGTTATCTTTGGGAATTCCTAGACTTTCACATAGCCATGGGTTTGCTACTGCCTTAAAAGGTGAGTCATCATTTAGAACAGGGTGAGACTTCATCCTTTTGACTCCCCACAGAAAGGCCAAAAACCAGACTCAGGTACTTAGAAGGATAAGATGGTTTGGGTCAGAAGGGACTTAAAACTCATCCAGTTTCAACCCCTCTGCCATAGGTAGGAACACCTTACACAAGGCCAGGTTGCTCAACCTGGCCTTGAATAATTCTAGGAACAGGGCATCCACAAATTCTCTGAGCAACATGTTCCAGCACCTCACCACCCACAGAGTGAAAATTTCCTTCCAAATATTTGATTAAATCTCTCCTTTTTCAGTTTAAAGCCATTCCCCTTTTTCCTATCACTACATGCCCCTATAAAAAGTCCCCCTCCCAGCTCTCTTGCAGACCCCTTTAGGTACTGGAAGGTGCTGTAAGACCTCCCCAGAGCCTTCTCCTCTCTAGGCTGGACAGTCACAGCTCTCTCAGTGTGTCTTCACAGGAGAAGTGCTCCAGCCACCTGATCATGTTAGTGGCCTCTTCTGCACCTACTCCAGCAGGTCCATGTCCTTAGGTTGGGGGACTCATAGCTGAACTTACAAAGTGATTACCTTCCAAATTATGAGGATTTTTCTACATGCAACCAGTTTGGGACTGTCCCTGAATAATTTCCAGATTTGCCTGAAAAGGCCCACAGTTTTTAAGCATTATTAGAGGAAAGTATCTGAAATTGTAAAATATTCATTTGGTCATATTTGGGAGAGTAATAAAAATGCTAACTATTGTGGGATTTGGTAAATACAAATCATTGTGAATGCCCAAAACTCTTTGGAAGAGCCCAGGATCATTATTCCATTTCACAAGTTTCATTATTCCAACAGATTTCATCTCCTTTGACAGTATCAAACCTTCTTCAGGGTCAATGAAGTGTCTGCAGCATAGGACTTGAGGTTGGGAGAACTTCTAGGAACCAGAGAGTAGTATCAAAACCAAGTCAGGGAAGCAAAATGCAGAAATTCCATGGAATAGGTGCCAAGGATGCTATGTAGGGTCAATGCAATCCACAACTGCTGCTGAAAGGTATTAGTTAGATTGAGAAGGTGGATTAGTTAAAAAGTCCCACCCAGTAAGGACACTACAACCAAAAAGAAAGAAAACCTTTGCAAACTTTATTCTTCTCAACCCAAGACTGTAGAAACTGCACAAATTTGAAAACAGATATGGAATTTATGGAACATATGGAATACAGGAATTTAGGATACAACTGAGTTTGAACATTTGACTTGCAAACAAAAGACAGTTGGTAGGAAATTAATTTCAGCTCAAATTAAGTGAGCTCCAGGGTCAAGACTGTTTGCGACCACACTTCATTCTCTTTCATTTTCTCCTTGTTAATTAGAGACAATTTCATGAGTTTTAGCTTTACTGCACTTCCAGTTTAATTACTGGAAAATGTTTACATTTAAAGAAAAATAATTGAAAATGAATGATGGAAACAACCAACCTTCTCATTGCTGCCATGTATTCAGATTAATGGTTATTTCCCTAATTAATCTAAATCACTCATCCAGTATAATTTGTATAGCAGCTGGAAGGATGACTTTTTTGTGTACTTAAATTTTTTCTTAACAGTTGTGGCAAGCTAATACATGGACAAAAATAAAGGAAGTAGTATTTTAAACACACAGACTACAAGATGGGCATATACCATAAGCAGTGCCATTCCAACACTTGCAGAAGATGAAAAAAATCTCACAAGATAATTTTAAACAAAAATTACCAAATTCTCTGAAACTATGTCTCTAGGAGCCTCTCAAAAGCACTTTGATCATACTGATGAGGACTCCTTGGGGAATTTCCAATACCCACCTCTTTATTTTCTCAGGCAGGCACAGGAAAAGAGGTTTTGTTGAAGATGCCAGCATATACTAGGCTTGTCAGGATGTTTCAGGCTTAACCCTTAGAAGACTCAGATTGCCCTGAAGATAAAATATTCACATTGTGGTTTACAGCAATAAATTAGGACGCAAGCCAAGTTCTGAACCGCCTAAGCTAAAAGAATGAAAAATGTGTATGATCTGTTGCCACAGAAGTATTAGTTAAGCATCTCACAGTCCTGTAACAGTTAGCTTGGATGCTCTACTATTCCCAGTGCTTTTTAACTCCAGTGGATTTAGCTGTGAACTCTAACTCTCTGATACATACTGCATAACACACTGTAAAGAGTTCAACAGGACACCTGAGTATTGCCATTTCTCTTGACATAATTTCTCTGCTTTTACAACTTGGTTTCTACAGAGCCATATTTTAATTTCCCACAGAAACATCATGCATCTCCTCTGAACTACAACTTTCAACAAAGCAGATGGTTCTTTGCTGTATTTCTGTCCATGTTGTTAGCACTTCCATGGCATCATGTGTGATTTTGTGTGGTTATCAATCCAGTCAAAGCATCTGTTCACAGCACAATACCACAGGGCAATAATATGAAAATAGGACCTTCTTAGGTCTTGACTATTTGCTATTAAAGGTTACTATCAATCTAAATTGAGACCTGATGTAACTGGATGAGATAAGTGGGATTTTGCCCGCTTTCCAAAGGACTGGACTGAGTTCTGCCCTGTTTCTGGAAGCCAACCAGCAGCACACTGCACATACAGCAGCACGAATTATGGAGTATGTTAGAGTTACATTATACTTCAGTATCAGCTTAAAAGTTACTTTTAGATCAGCATAAAATCCAAGGGTTTTGCAAGCAGTAAATTGGGTTCCAAACCAAAGCAACCACAGATTACTTTCCTACAGGAGTGAAAAACTCAGCCAAAAGCAAGTTTAGCTCTTCTTCACTGCTTGATGATTTCTGGTAGGCAAGCCTTATTCCATAGCCTCACAGCTAAGACTCCCCTTGCTGGTTTTTAACCACTTCCACCAGACAAGAATGAGAAGGCCAGAAGTCACATCAGGACAACAGAGCAGGGTCAAAAGAGAAGCTGAAGATGACAGCTACACTATGAGACTTGACAAGGGACAGAAGAAAGGAAGAAACCAGCAACAACCCTAAGGAAATTGTAGGAAGAGCCTCTGATTTAACTTAGAAATGAGGTGGAGGCTGGAAAAAATAAGAGATTGTAATTAAGTGGGCTACAGGGGCAAATAGCAGAAAGAAGTACCACATTATCACCCACTTTATTTTCTCAATATTCATCTGATTCCTGGTTGAAACACTGGAATTTCAAAAACCTAAGTCAAATGAGTTTCACAAATGTTCTCTTTTGCCCTTTCTTAATTAAAAACAAACCAACCAACCCAAGTAAATGCACACAAAGCTCCCTCAAGGTCCTACAAGCAGCAGCAATTTTCAGAGGGATAAAGGCAATGCAGACTATATGTTCTGACTACGTAAAGGTCCTAAATTTCAGTTTTTGCAATTTCTGTGGAAAGGTGTTGTGTGGTCATGGACTAGAGAGCCAATGCCCTGACCACAGACACGGCCTCATAGTTGTCACTGTCGGTTCCCTTGCCCCAAGCAGTCACACGCTTCATGGTTTGCCTCAACAGCAGTGGAAAGAGACAGCATTTGATTAATATGGTGCTCAATAACCAGTAAGGTCAGTGATCTGGGTACATTTCAGCAGCCTTGGCATGACTCACTTTCCGTAGCCACCTTCCAATCAGAGTCCCTGAGCAACAGCCGGCATGGAATTCAGTCACACCAGAAGCTCAGGCTAGGGACTGAGAGGAAGGTCTGACCAACAGCAGCAAGAGATGGAGTAGCACACATGCTGGGCGAAGACTATGGACTAGCTGGAGACTTAACTCTCAATTTAATACACCAAGGTTAAACAAAGTGCATGGATACTGTTCTGTGGTTGAATGAAGCCAGCCAGAACCAGATTGCTGAATGAAAGAAAAATAAAGTCCAAGGCAGGAAGAAAAAAGCTCAGATTTATCTTCCACATGAGTATCTTCTTTCCCTTTATGAAAATCTTTTCTTTGTTTTCAACTCACTACTTGCCATTTTTGAACGTACAGTATTTGAAGAGTAAGTTATTTACTTGCTTCAGTTAACATATATTTTCCATGTGATTGACCATGGGGCATAAACCAAACAAAAAAATCTTTGAAACAGATATGGCAATGATACACAAGAATGTTCCTTTTGATAGCAATCTCAAAATACTAAAGAAACCTCCTTTAAACAACCATTGCAAAAATAATAGAGTTACTCACACTTGTTGGTTTTAAAGTAACTTCAGCAAAACCTTTCCTAATCCTTGAAATGAAACCCAGCTGAGAATAGCAGATTCACAACCTATACATCAAAAGACATTAGGACAGCTATTTGCAACAGCAGTACTTCTAAATCTTAGAAATGGTACCTGTGCGCATCATCTCTGCTCAGCATTACTATTTCAGGGTACTTGACAATATGCTGTCTGGTGGATTTGTCAAGATTCCAAAACACTTGAGGATTGTGAAGTGAAATGTCCTGTTTGATACATTTTCATTAACAGAGTATTCTTGGATTTGTCCAGAAAATTACAGCCAAGTTCTAAGCTAATATCCCAAATACTGGACAAAGCGCCAAAGTCCAACCTTAGTCCACACGGAAATATCAAGGCAACCTTATTAAGCCCACTTCCAGGCACGATGAAGCTGACTGGCTCTTACATCCCCCTTGTGCTGTGAGTAGAGTCCATGTGACACTTTACTGCATGTCAGTGGAACTGCGGGTTCACCTTTCAACCCAAAGACAGTAAAGCAGGGTCCTCACCCCTTGCAGGACTCCAATTTAACTCTGTAAGAAGTATGCCATCTACTGATGCACTCTATACTATACTTTTCCTCAAGTGCCTTCACACAGCCACCGAACAAGACCGGTTTTAGCTGTGTTCACTGAAAGGAAAAATAATATTCCATGAATTTACAAGAAACAACAGCACTCTCGAAGCCAGTGAAATGTGTTTTATTTTAAGCCACTGCTAAAACAAGGACAAATTTAGTGCAACCTGGAGTTTGTAATCTGAAAACTGAATATAGTTAAATTACTAAAATGGCAAAACTTGTCACCATTATACAGTACAAGACCTTCATATTCATTGAGTACAGTTACACAGACATTTAGTTATTCAAACTGCTTTTGGTATACAATTGCATCACTAACTGGGCTGTGAATTATTGTAACACTGCACAAATAAGCAGCAGTTCCAGCAAATTATAATAAATTTTATTATTAAATACTGTTCAGACATTAGAACAAAGGCCCTCTAAAACTACAACACCAGCTATACAACAGGAATGTACAAAGATGGTACAAAATAAAGTGACTCCAGTGGCTGGGCTCTGTACCTGCTTCTTCAGAGCTCAAGTACAGTAAATGCTTGACAGTAGTGGCTCTTGCTGAAAAGCCAAACTTCTTACAATAAAAATCATTCCTGAATCTTGTATTTTTTCTTTGCAAATTGACTGTCTAGAACTACAGGGGTTTGCGCTGGTGTTTACTGTTCACTGTGTTCCCGTCTCCAACAATTTGCCTCTTCATAGAAAAGGTCCCAGACAGAGTTACATTAGAAAATGTAACATTTAAAATCTGATACCATTTTTGAGAGACCTAATTAGTCTCGGAATGTGGGTTTCTGGGTTTTGGGGTTTTGGCTGGCTTTTTTCTAAAAAGCTTACACAATCTTTTAAAACTCAAAAACAAAGATACTACAGAAATTGCATTCATGTACATCATCTGAGCTGCCTTTTCACATCCTTGTTTTGAGACAGCAAATTCTCTTTAATTTTAGAATATGGGTTTGAGTTTTGTTTGGTTTTTATTTTAAGGCTTTATGCATACTTTATATTATTTATGCACCCCATTCTGAATGTTTACACTTGTTTTAAGTATGGCCACTTGTAACTTGCTTCATAGAGAGACTAGTTCTCAAAGTGCTTTTTCTACAGAATCTTCCAAAACATCACAACACTTCCATTTTTCAGAACACCAAGTGTATTTATGAAGTGTTTGGTGATTTCTGAAACAGTAACATCCTGGGATATATTTTCCTCAACATAAAGATTAAATTACCAGGGTTTCCCATAAAGACAAAATGCAAGATGAAACAAACTTTACCTTATTATGTTTGTTTATAAAGCAGAGCTGTCTGCTTTGAAAGGACCAGAATGTGGCTCTTCATGTTTTTATAGTTTTCACCTACATTTCTGTACTTGTGGTCAGGCGTTTTAAACAAACTCAGTAAAAGTGTAATTTAAGACTTGCACTAGCAGGGAACAGCTTTCCCACTAATATGGCAGACAGCACTGGTTAGATATAGTCAGAGTAAGATTTTCAAAGATTATTAAAATTATTCAATTGTAATAATTTTGCCAGGATAGCTTAATGCTTTTTAATTTCATACAGAAGGAGAAAAGTCAAGTCATTCAGAATAAATTTAAAACAATTTGCATAGAAAATTGGTTTGGCTTTTTTGCTGGTTTTCAGTAAAAATAAAGTATTTTATAGCATTTTTCTCATGAAAATTTGGAAACTATGCTATTTTTGTCAGAGGCTAATAAAACCATTTCTTCCTTAATGTAACACAACATATTTGATACAATCTGAAAACAGGATTCTATTTATAAAAACCATTTACAGTGCAACTGTTGTCCACTTAACTTTTTCTGAATAGTTGTAAGTTTTGTGAATGGTGCAATCTTCTACCTTTCTCCAAAAAATAAATTAAAAGAAAAACGCACTTCACCAACTTTATAAAATCCATCATTGTGAATAAATGAGTTAAAAAATGGCTGTTCTTGCAGTGCTTTTTGTTGGTTGTGTTGTAGGTTTTTTTAAATGTATGGTTTTGTACATTTGCAATACCTTCAATATCTTTCTCACTGTACAGAATCACCTTCCTATACTGTACTGTATCCTCATGGCCTGAAATTCCACTTGGTGAGCAAAATTTAGTCACGTGGCACTGCTTTCAGCATTTCATTTCCTTGACATTTCAGTTTTATGGGTAAATTTGTACAACTATATTATTGCTGTGTTAAGGGGAAGGTGTTATAATCAGGGAATTATTTCAAATTTTTGTCTAAAAACAATGTTGAAAATCAACCTTAAAAAATAAAAAAATGGAAAAAAGGAATATGGAGTTTGGCAGAGCAGGAAAAAATCCAGACAACCTTTGTACAATTATTAAAAAATATTTGCTACTAGAACTATCTTCCAAACATAGGAATTAAATAACTTCCCCTGACATGCTTTGGGCTCTGGAGAAAAATCATGCCTGATGCCTGGATTGTATTACCTATAACAATACAAAAGACCTTGAAGTGGCTTTTGGTCTTTTTGTCACATACATCAATTTTTCAATCAGTGAAATGATATATGAAGTGAGGAAATAAACTGAGCATAATGGAATTTTAATTTAATGGTAGAAGTTTGCACCAGGAGTTCACAGCGGTGAGATCTCATACAGATAACGATAAACATATCTGTGTGTATTCACATGTGTGAATACATGTATGTGCATATACAAAAACATTAAAAATCTTTGGCTCTGTGAGAAAGGTGAACTATGTGAGATCCAAGGCAGAAATCCAGATGACAAAAGAGGACTAAAACCAACCATGTGTCTGCAAAAAGGCTAGTGGAACGCTTTCCTGAAACACAAATACACTGCAAGAACAGCGCTCTTGAGTTTACCAGTGTGACACTTCATAGCAATTCATGGGGTAGGGGAAATCAGAATTGTACATAGGCCATTAAAATTCAGGAATAGATTTGGAGACCATATCTCTCCTTGTTTGCTATCACAAAACTGTGCACCGCATCAACAGTATATTTTTCTGTGAAAAAACTTATTAAGAATTTTTTTGTTCATCCAAACCTCATTTACGCTCTATGACTATTTGCCAAGTTTTAGGTGGCAACCTGGTAATCACCATTTCTCTCAAAGGATATATTAAAAAAAAGAAACAAATCCCACAAAATATTTTCAAACCACAGGATAACTGAAGGTCCAGATTTCCCTTCAGACAGAAAAGCAAATCAGCAGCATTGGTGAGAAACCTGACAAGACTGCTAAAAATATTAAATTAAAAAGTGCCTTTAAAAAAAATTCAGTGAAGGTAGTTAACAAAAATGAAAAATCAATTTGCAAGAAATTTCCCCTTTATTAATTTTTATTAGCTTTCTTTGCTAAACACTTCCGTGCTCACCGAGTAACAAAATTTTTTCTTCATTCATAAAAAGAAAATTCATATGTGGCTGCTTTGAAATAAAGAATTAAAACTATTCAAAAAGATGGCCAAAATCCTCAGAAATTTCTATCTTCTACTTTTAACAGATCTGCATGAGAGACTAATGTACAAATTTTTGACACGGAGCTAGTGTCACAGAAGTATCTGTATACAGAAAGCCTCAGTAAAAAATTTAGAAATTTAAATCTGATTGGCAAGCATCAGGAAACCTTGCTGAAGAATTACATATGAAATTATGCTCAAATTCTCACTCTGCCCTTCAACCACAAATTACCAGCTCTATGGGAATTCATGCATTTGCACCTCAGCAATTTCAGAGCAGACTCTCCAATCCTCATATGAAGTTAAAACTGATAAAGCTAGACCGGATTAAGGGGTTGCTCAGGCAGGTCACAATTTTCTTCCTGGCAATGCAGCTCTTGGGCATATAACATCTGGCCAAGATGAATAATTTTTCCACTGTCTGCACCAAGGTATTCCAGAGCAGATTCTTGCTGAAATCAGTGCTCTTAGTCCTGCTGTGAATATAGCATACATAGGAGTGGGAGAAAAAGCTATCCTGGTACAAGGGGAATCCTGAATATCATGTCCGAGACTGTCTCCTGTGGACTACGATCATAGACAAGGGTTGTTCATAAATATCTCAGTGGTATGAACACAGCAGTAAATACAAGTTATGCGTGGGTGGACAACACCAATTATGGACTGAATAAACATACCATGTGCACAGTATCACAAAGCACAGCACAGCTATTTTGACTTTCACCTCAAAGTCTTTTAATGCTATTACTTAAACATTCACTAGTTGAATTTTACTTTACATGTCTGTGTTCCTTCTATCTCCTTTCAGAAGAGGAATGAATTGAAGAGTGTTGCATCTTTGGATTTTTCAGACATTTTCCAGAAGCCAACCAACCAAAGATTTACTTGGAACTTGCTCTCCGTCAGGTGCCGTCTCTATCATTTCACAGTATTTCAGTACTGCTTGCAAGAGATCTCCAACTTTCCAATCTCTTTCTCTCAGTCTTCTGGAAAGCTAAAGGGGAGACAGGGGAACACAAAACAAAATATTTTGATTGGGACATCCTGATTAAGTTATTCCTGAAACATTAGGTCATAAGAGAACAGTTGTAATGAGTTAATCATTATTCCCACATCTATAAAAACAAAAACTTCCGCAAGATTCAAGAACTTTTCTTCAGGGCAGTCTTCACAAAACTTTCTTCTGGAGGGAGCACCATTTTCAAATTATGTGGTGCCACAGGTATGAGGGCTGTGGTTCATCAAGATTGCAGAAAACAGGAAATTCTGAACACAAGATTAAGACATTTGCCACCCCTCCCACGCCAATAATGCATGTATAAAAAGACAAAACTCTGTCTTAATAAAAGGATGTGGATTTTCCTTTCACAACATATAGTGTGGTCGGGGTGGCACAGACACTACCCTCAATGAAAACAGTGTCTTCAAAGTTGGGAAATTATAACATCTTGAGGAAGAGGAAAAGGTGATGATTAAGTTAAACTACCACTCAGGAGCAGAGATCAGTGTAGCTGAAAATATTTATTTTCTCCCAGGATCCAAAGAAAAGAAATCTTCCATTGCTGATGTGCCATGCTCAGCTGTATGTGTAAGAAAGCCTATCCTAAGGAAAGAATGAATTTGACAGCTTGCCCAGGAGTAACAAAGCTAAGAATTTTTAGTTTAAATAAATAAATTAACACCCATATAAACTATTCTCTGTAGCTTTCTGGACACCTGTCAATGCTGCATTTTGTGAGCACTCTTTAGACACCCTATTTTTTCTTTGGAGCTGTAAATTTTTACCCTCTTTCATAGCCCCTATTAAGACATTCCATATATTAAGTTTAAAAATGTCATATACAGTATTCAGAGTAATACTTTCCACAGCTACAAAATTAAAAATTCACATAGTTTCTACTATGAGACCTGTCAGATTGCAATATAATGTCCTATTAAAAAAAAAAAGGAAGACGATCTTCCCCTGCTTCTTTACCTAGCTGATGTTCCAACTGCAACAAGGCAGGTGGTAGGACTGACAAAAAGAACATGGGCACAAAAATATGTATCAAACAATTAACTTCTTGAGAAAACCATTAATGTGAACAAGCAAAAAAATCCTCTCTAATCCTGAGACTAATTTATTCTGAACACTGGAAATTTTTCTTAGTGGAAAAAAAAGGCATCTTTTCTATATAAGAAGGGACTGAAATCTGCAGCTATTTCTGTGAATTTTGAAGCAGAGCACAGGAAGTAGGAGTTTTATAGCCTACAACATGCAATTCTGTAAATGATGTTTGTTGGTTTATAAAAGAATGGTCATTTTTCTTTCTTCTGTCAGAGGAAAGTGTAGCTAATGTCCAAATACCTACTTCGACAAATACAATATAAAGCTTCTGTGCAGAGAAGTTTTCCACCATGGTTTTAATTTAAGGTTTAATCTCACTATTTCTTTGGATGACCAATCTGTTTCTTACTGCCAAACAAGTGAAATATTACAGTTTACTCAAAATAGGAATCTTAAAACAACTAGGTATGGTCTGACTAAAAACTGAATACATATGATTTTTTTAATCCAGGCACTTGCATACCCACATTGTCAGGCGTGTCACAGAAGTCAAGAACTATCTAATTTTCTTGTTATCCTCCTAACAAATGTATTTTGTTCCATACATAGGTATTTAGCTTCCTTCTGCCTTGCTGAGCATAACAAGTATCCCTATGGAAGAGTTCACACCCAGCCGTGCCTGACACATGCCGGGAGTACTTCTGCCTTTCATGCAGAAAGGCATCACATCGGCGGCCCGCTACCGTGCTGTGATCAGCTAACACAAGCCTTTCCTCCCTTCCAGAACTCACCAACTGCTCGTACAGGAAGCAGCTGTTTCCGACGTGCTCTAACCCCGGGCCGGCTCAGGAGGCCGAGCTAAGTCCCGAGGCTCCCCGAGAGATGCCCGGCCCGCGGCTGCCGAGGGACCGCGGCACCGGCCGGGGCTTCCTGCTGGGCTGCAGCGCCCTCTGGAGGGGCTCGCTCAGCTTTACAGGACCCGGGAACGTGCTCCCAATTTCACTGGCTCCGGGTCAGAGATCGCTCCAGCTGGGAAGCGGGATGGAAAAAAAAAACAGCTAATCGTTCTCTGCCTCCGGGGAGGGAAACAAAATCTCAATTTATTTTAACATAACCGCATCTGGAGAACTAAAAATAATCTATAAAACTAACTGAAACAATTAACTACTGCAGCATTTTCAGGACTGCGTGACTACTGCTTGCCAGAAGGTCTTACCTTAAGGTGTCAACTCAGTATCAATTTATGACTGAAGTGTCAAGTACAAAAATGTTATAATTTTTTAGGAGGGCACACATAACAGACATTGCTATTTTCCAGAGTGCTCTTCTCAGTATGTCCTCTCATTAAGGTAGCTGGAGTCATGCTCAGGAACACAGCCAGCTAATAACATCTTTCCTGTGAGTCCTGGAGTATTGTCTCAGATCAAATCCCACAACTTTGTAGTCTCTTAACTCAGCTGGGTGAAGAACGAGAGACTCAAGGAAAAATTTAAAATAGAGGCATCTCTTTTCTGTCTTTCATGTTATACTGTTAGATACATGTGTCTCAGATACACAGAAAATAAACTGTTATTAACACTTGTGGGTCCTATCACTATCCTACCCGAATATTTATAAGCGTGAAACAGATGAACAGATCTTCAGAAGAAGGCAAAAAACTTTGTGAGGTCAGAATGACTGTTATCCCTAAACCAAACTCGTTCACATCCAAAAACCTGCAGAGAATACTCAGCCATGCATGAGAACAGAAAAAGTGATATATTTTCTCTTTTGTGTTAAGGCACTTATAAACCACAACAAAGAAGAAACATATGAATATAAGGACTAAAACCAAAAATTTCAAATAGCACAGATAAGGAGAAAAGTATTCTCAAACTGCCTTCCAGTTTACAGAAGCACAAAGGCCACTCTGTCAGAGCCAATGTACAATAAAACATATTTTTGAAATAATTCTAAATCAAACACACCAAGCTCCAGAAAAGGAGCATAGGGCATATATGTCTATGTAAAAAAAAAATTTCCAAACTTTCTGGGTTATTTCAAATACGAATGCATAACTTCCTATTCTCAAAATCCAATGCACATTCCATACAGTTACATAGGCAGAAAAACACACCAAAATTATCATTTCATTTGTGTGCTAGGAAGGGAGGAGCCTCTCTTAGGAAAATGCAGACCAGGTACAATCCAGACTGGCCTCTAGGAGCCTTTCACATTCTTACCACAAGTCTCCAGTAATTAAGCACCATCAGTGCACACATCCATCCAGCTCTGGGAGTGTTTTGTCATACTGACCTTTACCTCCCAGTAACCTCCCTTTTCTCCTGAAATGATGATGTAAGCTTCGGAAAGTCACAGCTAAAGAGTCAATATTAAATTTCAGAACTGAGAGCAAGTTTTTCTTCCTTAATATACTGGTAAGTACATTAAGTCATTTTTGCCACAATCTTAATTGTCAAAATCCTATTAATGTCATCATGTTAACACTTTTTCACATTATCAGGTGACAAAATATAATTATCATTCCTATGAACCTCATCATTAGAGACAACGCCTATATATCTATTAAGTTTGCTTTTCAATAATGAGGTAATGTTGATTGGTTGAATGGTATCTTCTAACAAGAAAATGTACCTTTGCTATCAAAAAAACCCCCCAAAAATCAAAAAAACTAACCCTAGGCAGAACTTGTTAAATTAGAAAAAAATTTGCATGACCAAGTTCTCAGAAAGATTCAATTTATAGACAATTAAATACTAAATAAAAAACGCTTAAAAAAATATAATTTTCACCAAACAGAAATGATGTAATTGCATCCTTTTTGGAGTAAAACACTTGTCAGCGAAGAAGTGAAACAATCAGCATTGATGAATACTGGTTTATATATGGTATATACACAGGCTAAATATGCTGTTCCACTTTTGACCTCTTGGGATTTAAATAATTACTTTTCTCAGCATTGAAGAGCAAATGAAGTAATAACAGCTGGTGTATCATAGCAAATGGAAGTCAAGGAAATCCTTCCCCTTTCCCAGCACCCATCAAACCCAAGTACTTACAAAGACGAATTCCCTTGCAGCAGTGTCACCAAAGTGAAGAACAGTCACCTCTGTTTCAGAAGCTGCCAGCCACTGGAGTGCTGCTCTGAGCTGTGGGTCCACTAGATTTGGTTCCAGATCAATATTCATTATTGATAATGTCTTTCGCATTTGCTCCAAACCTAACATTAAATATAAAATAATCAAATCTATAGCTTCAAATTGTTTAAAAAAATCTCAGTAGATATTTGTTTTATAGACTGTATTATCTTAAAAAAACTCAATTTTGTATACACAGATAATATGAAAGGAAAAAATTAGATTGGTCTCAAGTGTTTCAGCACTTTCCCATTAGGAAGTACTGTTTATCTCATTTACAACTGTGTGCAAACATAGCTAAGTATCAAAAGATGCCTAAACTATAATGTATATTCCAAATGACAAGAAAATTAGCACAGACTTTCATAAAGTGAATAGCAATGGCTCTCACATGGTCCATCAGTTCCTTCCATTTCCAGCTGCTATTTTTTGCTGTGCCTTCATCAAACTAATTTTAAAAGGTGTGTATTTCTGAATTCTTTCCTGCACTGATCAGACTGCCTCTCTTGAACTATTCCAAAGTATACCACTGGTTTTACTGAGGCATATCCAGTTTTGCAACATTTCTTTTACAGCATAAGTTCCAAAAAATTGTACAGCATTGGAAGAGTAGTTGTGTTAATAACACTTAGGAACTACAGTATTGTCAACTTCTGATCCCAAGCTGACTTTCTGTATCCAGCTACCAGAGAGATCCTTTGTCACACTCCCAGAAACAACTAGGCACATACGTAGTGCTCTCCAAGTTGGAGTTACTACTTCCAGACTACTGAACTTGATGCTAGAAACATGGAATATATTTGTAACGAAAACATATATTCACGTTGAGTCTACCTCAATCTCAGTACTCTTCTAAGATTATGAAAATTGAGGTATGTGAGGTATTCATTCCTAACTGGCCAAGTCGAGCAAGTTGAAACAGACTCCCCCAGAAGTAAGAGAAAATTAAGTAGCAAAACTGTCAAACAAAACTGTGTTTTTAGTGGATAACAGATTATTTGTCTAGGAGCCCCAAAACTTAATTTCTTTATAGGAGAAAGAACAATTTAAAAAAAATTATGATAGTGGGTAGAGAGCATTGTGGTAACATTGCTGGGAAATTTTGGTACATTTTTTAGACTTATAAAATAGATGTACATTTGATAATAAGGCTTTGATTCAAATTCTTTGGTGAACAAAGCACAGTCAGCTTAGAAAAAGCCAGACATTTCCAGGTATGACATGAATAGAACTTCCAAATGTACAAGACCAGGTACAAAGGTTTTCTACCTAGCACACTGTTTAAACAGTCCTACAATTACACAACAGAAAGAGCCTTTTCAAAACAATGGTGAGAAGGTGAGGAACTTACACTGGAAAAATTTCACTAGAAAATCCTTAAAGTATAAAAAAGTTTGTTGCACTACAGACAGTAGGTGACACCTAAATGGTGTAAAGAAAATATCCAGTCACTATCCTGAGCAATCTGAGATGCCAGAACCTTTTAACATTGAGACCAAAAGAAAGCAAAGATATAGTGATAAAGTAGATGAAAGCTACAGAGCAGAAAATATTTTAATTATAATTATTCTGAGGAAAAAATACTCCATAATTTAGCTTTATTTTCTTACATCCTTACAGTCACATCTGATTTAATAAAATAAAGAGATGTTGGGCCCTTATATACATTTTCCAGGAGCTTAAAAAGAGAAAAAAAACTCAAAAAAACCCTAAACCCACACATCTTTCTGCTAACATTAAGACTACTTGAAGATGTTGCACAAGAATATCCTCTGTCAGGAAGCAGCACAAGTTTCTGCAAACAATTAATCTTCAAAATATACCCGACACAAAGAGCTCTGGTACAACTTGTTCTAAGATCAGCTCATCTTAAAAACCATCTTCACACACTGTGTATTCAGGCTGTTTTCATTTTAGCTAACCTTTGGCACATCAATCAGACTGGAAACAGAGCACAGAGATCTTCTATAAACCACAAAGTTGTAACAAGATTCTGGATAGAGCCTGTTATACTTCACTAAGAAGGAAGAGAGAATAGCAAATGCATTGAATCCAAGATTTTTAGTGTTATTACTCTTTCCCAAGGCTAATTGTGTCCAGTTGGAGTATCTTCCTTAGCATGTTGAATGCAGCCATGTGGATGCATTGCCATAGCTCCTTAACAAATAGTTTTTTTTAAATGTTACGCTCTGCATATAAATTCACACTTACAAGAAGCTGATCAAAGTTCCCTACTTTATGTTATTAAATTCATGAAAGCATCAGTAACTAGCACTTCCCAAAGGCTGCAAATTTCAGTGCCTTAAGAGGATTATGTAGGGTAGTAATCTAGGACTGCATTCTGACACTTGATTGACATTCATTATGATGAACAGGCATAATAGAGTTGTCACCTCGTTTTGCAGACTACAAAGGCAAAGAATGAACAAAAAAATTAATGTGCAGTGCACAGGACAAGAACGGTAGTATATGCAGGAAATGACATTACCTTCTACAGCATTCTTGGAGTCTTCATCTTTATCTTCTGTTCCATCACTGTTTTTTAATTAAGAAAACAAAAATATGAATACAATCCAATATATGCACTAAATATAGTAAATTCTAAGACTGTAATGAAGGTTAAACAACAGGAAGATCATAAAAGAATTAAGGAGTGATCACGAAAAGCAGCTTTGCTTCTAACACCATTTCATGTTGTAAACAGACATCATCAACTTCTCAAGATTTGCTCTTAGGAAAAAAAGGGAAAAGAGAGAAACAAAAGAAAGGTGTTAAAGGCACTACTTATTGATTTTAATAGTTTTGCTTCATAAGTGAAAAGGTTGAGCCACGTTATGTCACAGATATGAATAGCTATAGGTAAGCCATAAGTGGTTTATAAAAACCAATTACTAAGCAATTCTGAAAGTTTACACAAGCTAAAGGGAAAAATAAACCCAGAAATCCTGTAGGAAGCAAGCTCTAGTTTGCATGAAAAACATGAATCTAAAGACTTGTAAAACTGCAGGCAAGAACATGCAAAAAAGGGACCTTTTGCAAGCAAAACATATTCATCAATTTTAGCACAGAAAAATTTAATCATTCAGGGATGGATTAATTAATGAAAAAATCATATTGTGATTAAGCGAGAAGAATGTGAATAATGTATCAGCATAAAAAAAAAGTACTGTATTTTTATTTCCAAAAATTATGATTTCATGCATTAATTATGAGGAACCCATCTGATTTGTATTTCTCAACTCAACCAACCTGTCTGACGTTGGAAAGGATAAATTCTCCTCATACATATCCCCTTCTAAACCAAGACTGCTCCAGCTACTGCTGTTACCATTACTGCCATGAGAAGAAGAGAAGACAGCTGAACTAGAAAAGAACAATAGCTCAAACTAGAACCTTCATTTTCCTTACAACTCTTTTGTCATGACATTTAATGCAAGAGCACTGAAACTTTTCTAGACAGGTTTGCTGGAACAAACATGACTCTCAGTGCTATCCAGAGCAGCAATGTGCACAATAATGCAAAGCTAGCAGGTTTCAGTACACCGGTGAAAGTATTAATTTGTACTCATTAATTTTTCAGATCAGCGTTAGCAGGAATTCTGTCCTCAGGTCTAAGAACATCACTTGTTATGTATAAAAGTTCAACAATTCAAAATGATTACTCATAGGAGAATGGATTACATCTGTATTATTTGCTTAAGAAGCTGCTAATAGTGAATAAAATTATGTATTGTGAAGACAACTTCACTTACAAAATCCTTCCATCTCCCTCCAAAAACTCAGTAACAATCTCCATTAACCTGATGAGAAGGAATTCCTAAAGTAAATTTTTTGGTTTTTATTTTTAAAATTGTTCTGCAAGTTGATCTTTTTAAAAATAGGCACATAAATCTATGAAAACAATACTGATAAGATTACTTCACTCACAGTTCACAAAAATACTGCATTTATTCTATGACTACATTCAACCCAATGCAAAGAAAAAACTGAGCATGTTTTTACACTTGTTAATTCCATCATTATAAATAGCACGGTTTGTTAAGCCTGTCAATACGTACAAGATTGAGCAACTCATATGATTAAATCTCCATTCCCCAACTTCATACCTCCCCCAGAGGATGTCTGGGAGCCATCCAAGAACAGGACTTCCAAATACCCAGCATTCTTCCAGAAAGCAGACTGTCTACTAGAGACGGCATAAGAAGCCATGCAGTAACTCCAGAGAACAACTGGTGCAAGAAGATGCTTTCTCCACCTAAGTCTCATGTGACTGTTGAAGCTCATTTCCACTCTTACCACACAATGCAAATAGCAAAACAGTGGAAGAAAACATTTCAAGAGATACACACTGATGTCTTTCAAGTGTTTGCCAGCAACATTATCACCTATCGGTGTCCCTTGCTCTCCAGCATGCCTGCTTGGATCCCAATTTCAAAACAGTGAACAGCAGGTTAGGAAGTCTACAATATAAACACACTCAAATAACATGATAAAAAGCTTAAGAAGTTGCAAGTGCCTTATTCAGTATATTGTTGCTACATGTCCAAAGAAAATTCAGAGTTCTCTTGTTAGGCAAACAAGAAAAAATAAAATTAAAGAGCAGAAGCTTTTGAAGAAACCAACTCACAGAAAATACAAACCTGGTCTAAAAAAACATTTCTTGAGCTACTGTGTGAGACTATCACACTCTATATGAAATATTAAATTTGGCTTAAAATCATTAAATTACAGGTATAAAAGAACTTAATAGAGCCTATCGGTATCAATACTTTGCACTCACAGCACCTCTTTCGATGGAAATTACAGATGTATAACATAAATAGAAGGAAAAGCTGCCCTGGTTCTCATACTAAAGGATAAAGAATTTGTAATCTAACAGAGTAACCTCTGCACACTACTGTTCTGATTAGGAGAGAGACTTAATGCACTTACAGAGGTCAATGTTGGTCTGAAATAATCATATACATTGAACCATATGATTACAGTGAGGTATGAGAAAGGGATGAGCTCTTTTTCTAATTAACATCCAAATTAGCAGTCTTTAAAATAAACTCTGTAACCACAAGCAATAAACAGACAAAGGCATTATAATGCCTCTATAAGGGTTCATGCTGCTCTTCAACAGCAGCCAGCAGAAGAATAACAAACAAGAGGTTTCTGCTCTGAGTATAACCCAACCTGGATGCTAGATGAAAAGCCTATGTCTACCTACATATGCCTATGCTCATACCTACACATCAACTGGAGAGAAAGCTTAAGAACCTTTTAATTCTAAATCTAAGTCACTAGATTTAGGCATGAAAAGCAGAAGACACAAGCACTTCCCTGCATAACTAACTAGCAAGTTCTCGAAATAACTTTCATCTTAATGGAGCTGCCCACAGGAAGCAGTGAATTAATTTCTTGTTTTGCTTTGCTTGTGCACGGCTTTTGCTTTACCTGCTAAACCGTCTTTATCTCAACCCATGAGTGTTTTCATTTATTCCTCCAATTCTTGCCTGCATCCCACCTTGGCAGGGGTGAGTGACTGACTGGATGGGGCTCAGTTGTCAGCTGGGGTTAAACCACAACAGGGTACAATTACAGAATCTGGTCTTGTTACAGATCTCCCCCGGCTATCTTTTTTTACACAGGGCAACAACCCCAGATCCTTCCCTCCACCTGATAAACCTCAGCAACACAGACGAACACACATGCTGTCACCAAGCCACAATTAGTTCTGTAAAACGAGCTGATCGATTTGCACATGCCTGTTTCCTCCATCAACACCCTGCTATCCAAATTATGCCTCCCCTTCTATGAGTAATATGTTAATTCAGGTCACTCCTCCTCTAATGAGCCACAGATTTTCTTCCAAGTTATATAAATTACCTTCTTTTCATTTACATCTCTTTTGGGAATGATAAACTAATAACAAATACAGCACAGGCACTACTGGTCCAGATTTTTTTTTATACTTTTTCACATTATCAACTAATCTGTATTTTATTGTGTATTTGTAACTGCTAATATAGTAACTATTCTTCCTTATACTCAAATTTTCATCATCATTTTCACTTGTTCAAGAGATGATGTTTTACTAAAATAACTCTCAATGTATTCCTTTGCAAAATTATTAAGGTGCATGAGTGATAAATTATAGTAGCGGTTCGATTAAATTATTTAGTTAAGCAAAACATGAAAAATACTGCAGGCATTTAACTGAGTAGTTTCACATTGGTACCAAATAGCCTATTTGGATATTACTTAAGCAAGCATATCTTCCATACTTTCTTAAATCTCAGCAATGCTGGAAGTATTAACTAAAGAAAAAAATCTCTCTCCCATTTCTGCTATTCTTCAACAGAAATGCTGAACTTTTTAATATCAGTCATAAAAAACTAAGTTTATTCATTCCTCACACATTCCTTATATAGAAGCTTGGGACACAACTCTGTATAATTCTCCCTGGAAACAGGCAGATAAATTGCAAATTTTAGAATTGCCATTCTAATCTTTGTTAGTTATCAATCAGCCAGGGACACTGCAGTGACAAGCTCTGTAGAAAAAATTATTACCTTGAACAGGTAAGTTCCAGTATTACACACCTGCAAGTACATGGTTAGCAGTATATAAATACTCCACTAATGTCAATTAGAGCAGTTTATAAATTCCAGTCCCAAAAAAGACAAAAATAGCTGTAAAAGCTCATTATGCAAATTAAGCTACTACTTATATTTAAAAATAAGTGAATTTATATAAATATTTTCTCAAGGATTAAGTTTTAATATTTTAGAGCACAACTTATAAACTGTATTCTCAAGCTGTATTTTACCTAGCATGGTTGTTTTTAAAATGCTTACATCTTTTGCTAATACTTAAATTTTATATGCACAGTTTTACTTGATGTGATTCCCTGCTATCAATGACAATGCACTCTCCATATATTTTACAGAGTATGAACATTCATGGCCAACAACATTTTGTAAGAAAACAAAATCATAATGTTAGAGCCATATTTAATAAAAAAGTCATTGTGTGTTGAAGACAAAAATAATCTCTTCTCCCCCAAACCCCAGGAGAAATATCACTTGATGACAAGTTATTTGATGTCAAGGTAACTGTTTAACTATACTAAATCTTTATAATTACCTGTCACTTAGGTGAAGAAAACTGCTGCTCTCATCAGGATGTTCATCTTCAAAACTTAGATTGGACCAACTCCCAGTGCTATCATCACCAATACTAAGACTCATCTGCTGGCTAACAACAGATTCAACAGAGTGAAATCCTTCTCTTCCAACAGAGCTAAACAAAAATTTAAGACAAAAACATCACTGCATTTCATGCTGATCTGTGTTTAGTTCATTCACAGCAATTTAACACCATTCCAAAGACATTAAATTTCATTGGAAAAGAAAAGGTGGGGGATCCCTTAATGTGTGCCCTATTCTTAACACAAGAAATAGTGCAACCAAATTAAGCTGAAACATCAACAGGCTTAGCGATTGCTATTTGGAATCTTCCATTAGAAATCAAAGAGTGGTACAAAGAATTGCCTCATTTGGAATACTATTTGCTATGAAGCACAGAATGCACTGTAGCTCTCCAGACTGTGTATCAAGGTGCTCTTTTCAAGCAGAAGACTTACCATTTCTGAATTTGTTCACCCTAGGACTGTTTGGCTATTTTCCCTGGTCTGCCTTCAGTACAAGCTGCTAGGTTGTCTACTACTGAGGGCAAAGTGATTAAGTATAAACTGGTGTCTAAAACATTAGGATCCTGTTTTTAAAAAAAGGTTTCTGCAGAAAAAGATTTGTTGTTCTCCTTCAAGAAAGTGTAGCAAACCATGACTTGTACAGAATTTTTCCCCTCAGGAAGCAAGTTTCATTTTTTTATCCAGAAACCAATCAAGCAACCATACTCCATAGAGGTTAATCTTTAGAAGACACCTTAAACATTTCATTTAAAGAAGTTTGAACTCCTTATTAAAAAAAAAATCAAACTAAACCCAAAAAAAGCAAAACAAAACAAATAGCCTTAGAAAACAAGAATATGCAGTTATGAAGTAACTTTCATGTGCACACTGTGATTTTATATATATATGTATATATATATATGAAGTAGGAAGCTCAAGAAAAACAATCAGCCTACTCCCACACAGCAGGCACCCACAGTAACATTCACTGTTTAAAAAGCCAGCTTTAACCACATCATTCCTAACACTTTGCTCCAATGAGCACAAATCTGTACAAATATGTAGCTGAACTGGAACCCATCAGGGCAATAAAAAAGGTAATTTTTTCCCATTTTTATTTACAGTTATACCAGCACCAGTTCTCTACATGACACAGGGCAGTTTCTCAAAGAACCTATGTATTACATACCACACACTAGATGACAATAGAAGAAACATTTATAAATTCTGTCACAGCGAAATTCTAATATTGCCTCCTTGCCCCCAATTTAATAATAAATAGTATCTCTTTGAATGTTGTTGGCATATTCTAACTAGAATTTTTAAATAAAGTGTCATCTTTGATTCCATAGGTATAGAGAAACATCACCACATGACTTTCTTTTCACACATTGAGTAAGGACTCAACCCTGTTGTGCAAAGACCAACAATATACTACTCAAAAGTACTTTTATGCTGTTAGTACATACATATTTCATATCAAACCTTGAAAATTTTAGTTCAGTTCCAGTGCAGCCTTTAGCCACTGAACGTATAAAAACCAATTCATTGTTCATCATGATGCTCCTCTAAACACCAGAGAAAGAAACCAGTGTGAGGAATTCCCCTCAGAAAAAAAATATAGTAGGTATGTAAATATTACTCCAAAATTAAAATGAAGAAAAGGTACGGATTGGATTGCTCTTGGACCAGAAAAGATTTCACTCTGATTACAGCACAAGCTGTTTTAGGAAACAGTTGTTTGCCACAAATTTACTGTGGCAAATATCCTACTTATAGACCTATTAAAGGAAACAGTATGTTACCTTTTGCTAAATACACAAGAATTTCAAAGTCAATTCCTTCGTTATCGTATTACTATTTTATAAGCTAAAGTGTGGCTTAACAAGTTGTTTTTCTTAAAGTAATAGGTTATTTTTTTTCCTAGTAGTAAAGACACTATTACAATACAGCCACAAATAATAAAAAATATTAATAAAAAATGAAGTATTCATACTACAAGGCAATGGCTCATTTGATCAGCATCCGATGTTGAAGAGGAAGTATGAACAGGGATCAAACCTGGATTCTATCTTGGCTCATAGATCAACAAAACCTGTAAGTACTAGTATGTACAACTGTAGGTACTATTTTGAAATTGAAACAGTAAGTTTCACTTATTGGTCACCTACTGGAACATGTGTGTGATGATATACATAGTATCCTTGGTTTCAAGCTCACATAGGTGGAAAAAAGCTTTTTTTTCCCTAGTTGCGAGTCATTTAAATATAACCAGAAGAACAAAAAGAAAACATTCAGAACATAATGTGTATCTTTCTAAGAAAATATATATTAAAATTCCTTCTGAGCACATATTTGTAGTAACAATCCTTTTTTTGGTACAAAATGCAACAAATAAGAGAAAATTAGTATTACCTTATGGTAACTGCCTGACCAATATTAGTCATAGCTGATGTCATTATTTCAGTAGTAAGGCTTTCAGCAAAACTGACTCCATCTTGTCCAATACCACTGTCAGCTGTCAGACTTGTGTAACTCAGCTCTCTTTCTGCTTTCTCTATGGCCGCAGTAGCCCCCTTGTCAGAAAACACTGTCCTCTGTTCTACATCAACGTGAATTTTGGGAATATCGACCTGCAACACTCTTGAATTTTGACAGGCACCACCCAATCCAGAATGATGAAAATGCCTCACTGGAATGCAGGTTTCTTGTGCAGGTAGATGATGGGACATACTTTCTGTACAGTATCGGTGTTCCTTCATACTGCAGCATCTGCAGACAGTTCCAGAAAAAGGAGACAGTTTCTCAGCATACGAGAGCTTATCCCCATTTTTTCTGTTTTCAGCCACGTGGAGAAAAGCTGACTCTAAACTCATTTCTAGAGTATCATCTGCTACTTTTCTAGCATATTGTTCTATAGCTTGAATTATGCCTTCACTGTAGCCATTTTCATTTATATTACCTGTACTATGATAGAGTTTATGATCTGGGGAGAAAGGACGAAATGTCCTAGAAAACCTTGTTTTAATGAGATCCCCTGTGACTTCATCAAACTCAGTCTTTTTATACAGACAGGAATCTGTTAGAGACTTTGGCAAACATGCTCCCGACATTTTCAGTTTTTTCCTGACATCACAAGTGATACTGTGAGCAAGGGATTCGGAAAAATGTAAAAACTCTGTACATTCCATTCTCTGTGCACCAACACTCCTCTTGAACATTTGGTCTTCACCGCGATGAATGCTGCTTTTCACTTGCTGTACTGCATCTTTATTCCCTGCTTTGATCAGCTCCAGCCTACCATTTACCTGTGCATTTTGCCCAGGAAATGTCTTTCTGCTGTTTCTGAGTTTGTTTTTTCTAGCAGCTTGCTGCAAGCCTGATTTAATAGACCTATAAGCAAGTCTGCTGGCATACTGATCCACTAACAGCTCAGCATTACCACCTTCTCTTTTCAGAACCCGGATAACATGATCTGCGTACTCGTCAGTCACACTTTCACAGCTCGGGTACTTGGAAGTCAAACCTGCTGGGCCTGAGCCTTGTGGTAAAGGAAGCACAGATGAATCTCTCTCCCCCAGACACTGGTCCTGTACTGGGCCACGACACTCTTTTGAACTACCATCTTTATCGCCTTTTCTCACATAAGAGAAATCCACCTGGCAGTTAACCCGCTTCAACCTCAACAGCTTGCAATGCCTTGATTTCACTACTTTCTTGGCCTCATTGATGACTTTTCCTGCCATACCACCTGCATAATTCCACAAGGAATCACATGTCTCTTCTGGGATATTTATAAATGCAGTATATCCACATCTTTTCTTCTGCAACCCTAATTGAACCTGCCTACCAGCTTCTCTTTCATTTGTTTTCCCACCTAAATGGGAAGCAGCCATTTCGGTCGCTACTGAAATTATGTGGCTAGCTAGGCAATCTGCATACTGAATTGTTTTTGCTGAATGCTCTTCCTTCTCAACAGGCATTTCAGAATGATCTTCATCTTCGCTACTTTCCACTTCTTCAGAAAGCGACCACATGAGTTTCAGCATAAATTCCTCGTTTTCCAAAGAGTCATGTTCAGTTTCAGAGGACTCAGTAATGGATGGATTGTAGGGTGTAGAAGGTGGCGTTGCAGGCGCAAATTCCTTTGCTAATTCTCCCTTGAGTTTCTTGGACAGCTTTCTTAGGTTCCTTTCAGAACTACCTTGACATGGTACTAGAGGAGTAGGTGGGGGTGTATCAGGCATTAAACAGGTATTTCCATGTTTCAGGCTTGATTTTTCTTCCATCTGCAAAGTACCTTCACTGCCAAACATCTCTGAAGAAAAGCTATTTGCATGCAGAAAACAATCAGTCTGCCTGTAATTCAAAGCTCCTGCTGATAGTTTCTGGGTATTGCTTTTTTTGGAAGGCTTGTTTAAGCATGTTATTGAACAGCTTCCTGTGTCAGTACAGTCCTCTAGAACATGCCTAGCAAAAGTCACAGTGGAACAAGGCAGAGGTGATTTTGAAGAAAACTTGTTTCCTTTTTGTTCCTGCCAACAATCTTTAGATTCTAAAAAGCACTGAACAGAATGAGTTGGAGTAAGAAATTTACATGGATTATTCAAAGGCAACTGTTGTTGTTCAACAATTATAGAAGCATTACTTTGTTTCTCAGCCTCTTGCTTCTTTATCACACACTGTTCTTTTTGATTGGTATCCCTGTAAATCTGTGAGCTCACATTACATGTTAAATTCTCACTGGTGTTGCATAACACAGTTTTACTTTCTTCCACGGATTGTTTTATGACATACTTGGCCAAATGATTTGCAAACATGTTCTTGGGGGAGTCTTCACCAGTACCTTGCACATAAGGTTTTTTATCTGTTACTTTTCTTGTTAAAAAATCTGAATACTCTTCTACTGCTTTTGTTACTCTAGATGAGGTTATGGTTTCATAAGCTTCATTTACAATCATATCTACCATAGTTCCAGAGAAAGTGTTAATGCCTTTTGACCCACTTGTCAATTCTGTATTATTGTTCATTCCAGAAATCCTATTTGTTAGCTTGGTATCATTCTGGTTACAAAAGAGTGATGGAGTACTTTCAGTACTTTGACTGTGATCCAAAGTTAGATAAATATTTCTGAAAGAAGCAACTTCCTCCTCTCTCCTTCTGCTTGTGAAAAATGGATGAGTGGAGTCTTTGAATACTTTTGTACTGTCATCAGCATTTGGAACAGCGGTTACTTTTGCTTTGTAAGCATCAGAGGAAACCTGGTGCTGACAAAGAGCTCTTCCAGCTAAGGGCACAGGTATTGAACTCACAACACCAGAGGTACAAAACAGAGCTTGCTGTACTGTATATTCCTTATTGGAGTCTTGGATTGGCTTTAATGCTACCCTATCATTAAAATTAGGAGAAACTGTGGAAGTCTGTGTTGACTCTAACATACTTTCTGCACTTACATATTTGATATTGTCCATGGAAACACTAATGGCTGCTTGTGTTGTGAAGGTCACATCAACCTGAGATAGTTCAATAAATGCCTCCTGAATGACAGATTCAGACAAATCTCGGGCATAGGATCTTACCACTTTGTTTTCATAATCAAATGATGAGGGCTGTGAAGTAGGTGTTGATGGATATGAAAACTGGCATACTTCCATGATTCCCTCAAACACAAGTTCTTCAGCGAGGTCTGCTGCAAACCGTGCAACGGTGTTGGTAAATATTTGTTTCTTTACCTGACGCAATTCTTTCAAAGCACCAGTTATAGCTTCACTCACCAAAAAGTTTGCTATGCCATTAATGGCACGCTCCTTTAGCGAGACTGCTCTACGTCTTCCAATCTCATAAAAAGCCATTTGAAAGACTGAAGAAGTCAACCTAGCAGCCAAATGGCAAAGTGCATTTGTGCATGAAGAAACACCTTTCTGGAGGTCTTTAAATGCACTGCCAAAACTTTTTTCAACCAATTCAGTTGCAAATTTTTGAATGCTATCCCTTATCATTAGTGACTTATGCTTAGATTTTGCTTGCTTCTCTGGTTCCTTACTAGTTTTCATTTTGAGATCTGCAGCTTGCCTCTTCTTCTCTTTCAAAGTAACCCTCTTGTGCTTTGAATCATTCTCTGCACACATTTGTTCTGATGAGGACTCAGGAAAAAAAACAGAACCCAGTATTTCACATGAAACACTGTCAGCGTATGCTGAGTAACTGTTATAAGCTGCATCACGGTGACCTTGACCTGTCCCATCTCCACCAAGATTAATTCGACACAAACATTCAGAAGAACCGCAACTCCCTAGGGGGCTGAAGGCCGATGTCCTAATGGGGCTGAAGAAGCCTCCATTCTCTTCCCCTGCTGTTTTAACCGGGCGAGGGGAATCTGGGACCTCAAAGATGCTGCTGTATGGTGATTCTGGCTTACGAGGAGTTGGTTTCTTTACATTGGCTGGAAGAGTAGGACGATCAAACTTGAATTTCTGAGGATTCATTGTAATGCTTGCAGAAGACAATTTTTCACGCGCAGTCCTCCTTTTCTGGGCAGGATTCCCTAGGATGGGATCCCTAATAACTTTACAAGAGTTTTCCAAGGCTTGTTCCAGCTCATCAAACTGATCAAAACTATCAAAAAATTCACTCACTTCTGAGTCTGAATCCTCTATACCATCCTTTACTACTGGAATTTTTGGCAGCTGAAGTTTTGCCTTCAAGCTTTTTTGATACCCTTCTTCATCTAAGAAGATGATGGGGCTTGGGCTGGAGCAATCTGACTCAGAGGATTCAGCTGGAGAGGAAGAAAACAACGTTTTACGTAAAAAATTAACACCTTGATCAGAAGGTTTATATGGCTTATAGAAACTCCTTTGTATCCAAGGATCAGAAATTGAAGTTGTAACTGAATTCTTCACTGAGGACAGCTCCTTAAGTGCCAAAATATCAATCAAAGTAGAAGATCTGGCAGATGATTTTTGATGTGCAGAACCCACAAGAATCTTCGACTCAACAGCTTCTAAACATTGAGCAGGGATGGTCTGTGAAGCAGCATCTCGATGGTTTTGAGAAGTAAAGCTGCACGTACCTGGACAAAAAAAAAAAAAACAAGGTAAAAAGAGATTGCTTCAGAACCAAGAATTTCCACAGAACTACAGCAAACTGGACAGATTTTAGCGGCAACTTCTGGGCTTACTATTATTGCAAAATGCTAGCTCATCTTTCATGATTAAAGCAATCTTTTGTTTTCTTTAAATCCTATCATACAAATCTAATCACCATTTTTTAGCACACAAAGTAGGACAAGATTTAATTTGATATTCATCTGACAATGGGATTAAAATCTTTGGTTTATGAGTTGGTTAGCTGCTGTGAAAAGAGCAAAAATAAATGTTTCAATTGCATAACATCCCTTTACAAATCATGATTAGTGTAAAAAAAATTACAATTTATTTACATTTATTTTCTTATTCAATCCCAACAGTCTAATTTTCAAATACCAATTTCTACAAGTGTGCAGGAACTTACCAGTATTTAGTATCTTTGAAGGTTCGTCTTCATCTAAGTGTTCAAAAGCAGTGACAAAATCATCCTCAATTGAAGAAACTGACTGATTGGTGTCATCATCTTCTCCATGGGTTGTCTCTGTTTGATGTTTTTGTGAAGAGTTTATTTCCACTGCATATCTTATGCCTGTGGTATACTTGCTTAGTAAGGTAAATATATAATCAACTTTGATCCTTGGGAACGAAGGAGACAGTCTCATCACACAAAACACTTCAGGAAGCTGATTCTTGAAAAAGAGAGGAACGAGAAAGCAAACACAGCAATCTTCAAGGGATTCCTTCAATACATTTTTATGAAGAGTAAATACTTCTAAAATATTTTAAATACAAGAAAATTAATTCAACAGTTTGTGCAGAGAGATAGCTAGAATGACTTACACATTTCTATAAGGTCTGCATTCTGAATAAATCATTGCAATAATGTAACACAACTATGATAACACGTATCCAAGAATTCCTGTTAAAAATTTGTGGAGGAACACAGTATTTCAGAGCATGTTCATGCTGTATAATATTTCAGTTTATAGGATATCTATTTCTTCAAGGTACCTTTAATCTTATATGCAATATTTGTACTTGGAATGAATATAATTAGCATGGTAATAATGGAAACAATATAGAAATAAAAATAATGGAAATTATATCATTCACAGCATTTACAATTTTTTTTTTTAGGAAAAGCAATCGCTGAGTTTTATGAACACCAGACATTCCCTTAATTTTGGGTGCCTCTGTTTCAACAAAAAAAAGTCCACTGAAGATGAAAGCTATCTGAGCAGAGCAAAGATAGGTAAGTTGACAAATTTCATATTCTATCCAAATTGCCAGTGAAGGGGACTATAGCCTAGCAGAAGCATGGGATCAGCACTGTAATTAAACACTTGTTAAGTATTTTCTGTAAACAATACAGCACAGTTTATTTTCATGACACAATAGAAATATAATGTTAATACTACTGTGGCTAAGATGGCCCAAAACCAAAAGCTAGACTAAATAATAATAATTATTATTATTAATATACATAATTTATATTTATCTAATTTATATTAATTATAATTTAACAATAACAATAAATAATAAGACTAAAGTCTTTAGAAGGCAAAATGTAATGCTGCTGACATGCAAGAAGACACAAAAAATTTTACCTGATTTTTCATGACATAAGGTTTTGCCAAGGATTTCTTTATGTCTTTTAGAAATATGGCCTCATTTTCTTTTAGTTTGCGCAACTGGAGCGATTTCAGAACATCTGGAAGCTCTACAGAAACAGCTGACAACTCCTGATTTTAAACAGAAAACATTGAGAATACAAAATCAAAAAAATAGCATGCAAATGACAGTGGGGTTGATTTCATACCTCCCCTAAATCCTAACATCTACTAATTCTGGTAAAGTTTTTCTTTTCTTCCCTACTTCTTACTCTATCCTCCACTTACTCTCTCAAACTGTGATATAAAGCTTGTGTAAGCAAGATTTAATTCAGTTCATACTTGGAAGATGCCTAAAAGTCATAAAGCAGAACCTTGAATTTGCTGAAAAGCAGTTGCATGTCCTACAAAATACCCACCTACACCGACCTCAGCTAATGATGGTTCTCAATGGATCTCTACATGTTCTTTGTGCTTTATTGGAACAGTGTTCTAGCTCCCTATCACAAAAACATGAGCAAGGTACTTCTTCAACATGACCCTGGAAGCCTTTAGATTTATCTAATAAAAAAAGGCCTACGAAAGAGTTACAATTTTCTTTTTCAACAGTCCAAACACTATCTATACCTGTGGTTCAAAGCAAATCTCCACAAACACGTTCTGTCCAACTGTCTCTAAATTCCATCTAATGCTAAATGATCAAACAGTTCTTACCCATACTTGAAAGAACATCTAGTATAATAATTTGAAGAATTAGCAATATTGATCTAATATGGAACACAAATGGATTCAGAGTTTCTGTTTTACACTTGAAAACATCAGCAAACTATTTATTA
The DNA here is from genome assembly GCF_049639895.1 of Pseudopodoces humilis. Classification (NCBI taxonomy): domain Eukaryota; kingdom Metazoa; phylum Chordata; class Aves; order Passeriformes; family Paridae; genus Pseudopodoces; species Pseudopodoces humilis. The sequence goes on along the minus strand of NC_142201.1, from coordinate 59,247,063 downwards.
CAAGCAATCTCTACAAAGATCTAGACAGAGTAGAAACATGGAATTTTACTGTGAACATGTGTTATGAATTATACTGTTATGTAAACTGCACAGGAAGACTAAATCCTTAACTTATGAAAATGGCACATCCTAACTCTCATAGTTTGCTACACTACACCTTTTAAAATAATATTTCCTTATCTAAATCTCCAGATTAACATCTTGAGATATAACCATAATACTGACTCCTAAACCTTAACCAGCAATTCACAGAGGTCAGATCAGTAAAGTTTAATTTCACACATGCAACTGCACCATATCAGTAAGTACAACTCAACTAAGTGTAAGATAAACCAAAATACTGATACACACAATTTTTTAACAACAAAAACAAACAAACAAAAAAAGCACCCACAAAAAACACAACCAGCTGAGGCCCTTCCCACCCAAACACCCCTCCCACCCAATCATCCTGTCCCACTGCATTTAAGTTGTTCCAGCACATCCTAGTACAAAGACTGACCCAGGCAACATTGTAAATATATATAAACACTGATTATCATATTAAAATAATTATTTTTCAACCTTTCAATGACATTTGAAACTTGGGTTTCTAAATACTAAGATACATCTATTCCATTTCTTGAACACCAAATTTCCTACATTTAAAAAATTAGGTGCTACTTAGAAGAAATTTTCCGGTATAGATATATACTGTACCTGCAAGTGAGCAGTACCCATCTCTTCCACAAAACCTATGAACGTAATCTGTAAAATAAATACATGAGTACAGTCAAGTACAGTAAAAATGGGTTTTTGTTTCCTGCAGATATTTAAGAGTTAAAAATTCAGCAGACTTTAAGTTAAAGCTTTATTCTACTGCCACAAAAAACATACCTTAGGGCAGCACAGCTTGCTCAAACAGTAGCACACAGTCATACATAAAGAATGGTAATGTTATACTATTTGACTTGAGAAAGGTCAGACCAGACTGAAGAGCACAGCCAACATTTAAAACTCACTACACGGGAATTATTCTAGTGTCTGGTATATACAGAGCAACACATACAAGCCTCATTACATTTGTTAAAATAAAGATGATTTTGCAAAGATCAGTGCTCATCCATCCTTGCTTCAGGCTGGGCAAAAACAGTTCCAGTCTGAAATCTGTCTATGCTGATAAACTGTTACACATTTGGATATACTGAATAAAGCATAATGCCAACACATTATGCAATTTACCATGTAAATTGATTAGCCTAAGGCCAAAACACAACAGATTACTTAAGCCACATGTTTGCATGCCTTTGCCAAGTAAGCAAACCCTAACATAAAAGAATTTAAATAGTCAACCTACCAAAAAAAAAAAAAAAAAAAAAAAAAAAAAAAGTCTTGTCAGGCTCAGGAACCTTGAGTATGCAGAAATATCAGTTTTATCTCAGTTTTTTGCACTTGTGGAAAAGGGAGATATTTTATCACATATTGCCCCTCTCTTTTGTCTACAGGTATTTTGTACCATTTAACACAGACTGAAGAGAGTCAGTCACTGTTCAAACTTTGTTTCAAATGCCAGATTTCCTTAGCTCTCACTTATTATTTCCCTAACAACAAATCAATAGGCCATCTGCATACCAAAAAAAAAAAAAATCACCAAGACATTTATTTTCAAAACAAGGGTGTCAGAATATAATATTTGCTTTTTGCTTCCATTTTGTAGATATGGAATAAAGGACAAAGACTTAATACTTCCACTGATGTTTGAAATTTAGTTTGATATGGTTTGGGTTCCATTTCATCAGAGCACTATATAATAGACTGATTTTTAAGCTGTAAGTCATAAATTTGCAGCAGCTACTCCAGTTACTCCAAAGAACACCACCATGTTTATATTGATATATTATTAACTTGTTCAGCTACCTGCTTGTATATACAGAGAATCTCTTTAAGTACAGAGCTAGAAAAAACAAATGGCCAGAATTCTATTCTGAACGGTATTTGTGATTTGAATATGTCCTTTCAAAGTGTGAGTAAAAAACAAACCCCAAATTTTATTTTCAACTGAAATCATACTATGAAAAATTCTGTCTTGTTTATTTCAGGAGCTGGATTTCATGCTAGGAAAAAGATCTTATGCCTCCAGTTAATATCTTCCTGCTTACATCCACTTATCCTTATGTCAGGTATTACAAGATCATAAAGGAAATAATGCTTCTCTGCAGCATTCCAAATAGCTCCAGATAAATGACACATCTGCAGCACCATATTCACTGTGTTAACTGTGAAACAATCCTATTTAAGCAATGTTACTCTTCAACTCCTACACCTTCTCTTCTACTCCTACACAATTCATCTGCACACCTGCAAGACATTCTTCAACTTCTACATTTTTTTATCTGTACAGTACGTACAATATGAACTGAATTCCTCCACAGAAGGGGAAAAATATCAAACAATTTAAACTACCTGGGAAATAAACTAGTTCTCTAAAGAAGATTTTGAGAGGCTCTAGAGTTTGTTACTTTTGGGGTTTTTTTTGGCAGTTTTGCTTTGGTTTTTTAATGAGTGTTTATTTTTTGTCTTCTTACATGTCCCTTCCTCTTTCTCAAGATAATGATTCCAACCCTTATCTTCTCCCATGGGATAACTCATTGTGAAAGACAGGGCAGCGAGCGGGAATCATGGCTATGAAGGCAATATTCACTGAGATCAGCAGACAGCTGTCAAAGGGACCACAACACTACTGAGTCTGTCTATTTTTGCCGTGATGACAAGGCTAATGTGGATCTCTTTATTGTGGTCAAACCCCAGTTTCCATAGGAAAAAAAACATCACCTTTTAACACCTTGAATATGTCTGAAGTTAGTAGATCAGTTCAAAAGTTATTGGGGAGTAGGCCAAGGAAATAAAAAGGACATCAGTAACACAAACCCTTTCCTTAAAGTAAAAATAAGTGTATGAGACACTGTATTCGAAGGGTTACACCATGGGTACAAAGGAAATAGTACAGGAAAACCTCAATTCTGGTTTTCTCAAGTCTGAGTTTTTCTAACATCATCATCCATGTAAGAATCTTTTCCTGTGTTTTCCTAGGGAAAAAATACCTGTTTTGTGACAGGATATTGACCCTCTTACATTTCAACCAGAGAGCTCTTAATTGCTTGATCTCATAAGGTAACTAAATATAGTCAGCTATCTTTCTCCACAGGGATCATCACTGGAGGCATATAAAACATGTTCCCAGCTATTTGTCAGGTATTTTCTACAGGACAAAAAAACCTTCATAGATTCTAAAGCATGGGCTGCCTGATCAGATAAAGACAAGGTTTTGCTCACACTCCACTGCATAGCTCTTCATCCTTACGTTAATCTGTCACAGCTTTCATCCTTCGCAAATTCAGTTTCTTACCTGCTCCCCAAATGTCTCAACCCATGACTGTATGCACTCAGCTACACACAGAACCTCTGGTGTCATCCAAGCAACCCTAACACATCAATCAGCCTCTTGCTACTGCTCATGCAATTATCAGTATTCCCTAACCACTTCCTCAGTTGTCTTTGCTTCAATTCTCTCTATGTCAGCCCCACTGCATGGCCTGTTCAGGTCAGCCTCTCCCTGTCCAAGCTCCTTGTCAGATCTGTCAACTACAAATTAGTAGTCTCATAAAACCCATAATACAAGTTACGTGGTACACCTTGCTTTTACTTTTTTTCTTTTCCCTTTGGGGGAAGTTGTTGTTAGCCTTGTAACTCAAACAATTCTAGTAATTCCTCTTTTCAGCTTGAGATTTACCTAGATAATCCCACATTCTGTCAGGTCTACTTCTCTCCAGACCTTGTCCAGCTTTCAAGCTTTTTCATAAAGTCTAGACCTGCAATTCTGAGGGTTCAGTTTTTTTCTTCAGACCTTAATCAAAATGTTCTGCTACTTTGTTAGGATACCATCTATACAACCTTGATGCAGTGCTCACAAATGCAGTACACCCAAGTCATCTATTTACACACTTTGGTTTTCTAGTTTTAAAAATCCTCCAAAGCAAAGAAATGTCACCTTGAAATGTCACAGCCTTTGTAAGACTTCAGTGACTAAATTCAGGAATGACAATAGAGGGCATAGATTTTAAGGTCAGTAACTTGCAGCATTGTTCCTATTTACTATCCTGCAGCTTTTCATACTGCTTCAAGAGATGTCATTTTCAATCGTAGGCACAAAATACATATAAGTGGGAACATTACAGCAAACCTCAATAAAATAATCTTGTTCTTCCCGATTTAAGCATTCCTCTGCTGATACACTGCATAACTCTTTCCTGCTGTGTAGCAGTGACTTCATTGAGTGCAGTATACTTTCACCAAAACTCTGAAAAACAATGAAAAAAAGTTTAAGAAAAAATGCATGTTCAAATTCAGATACATGCTCCATCCATCTATTTGCTGCTCCCCACAAGTTTTGCTACACTGATTATTATTTCAAATTAGTTTGTACATAAATCACCACGTTTGAAGTTTAAATTTACTTCAGGATATGAAACTGAAGCAGGTACATTTTCTTCAAGCAATACTTTTATTCCAAAATAGTTTTACATTCTATATTTAAAAAAAAAAAGGCAAGATGAGAACACAAAGAAAAAAAGAACAGATGAATCCAAGAAGAAATCCAAATCCCATCTATTCCTTGCATTGCACCCTGTATATGGAACTTTTCCATCAGTTTTTCCTTAAATAGGATGAAAAGCAATTTTAGCCAAGAAAAGTAATGGAGGTGGATTCAAAAGTCAGAGGGGAAGAAAACAAACTAAAACGCCCAAGTAAATCCATATACACTCTTTCCCATTCCATGAACATAAAACAACTGTGACTTAATCCCATGTAAATACTTCTTGTAACATTTCTTGTAATTACACTTATGGTGACATGCAAGCAGCCAGGGATGACTAAAAAAGGCTGAAGAATCCAAGACTTTCTCCCAGTGTAATAAAGCACAGCAGAACAAAAGAATCAACACTATGAAGGCAAATAAGAATACAGAACAACAAAAACTGATTCACTCAGCTTGTAAAAAAGAAAATATCCTCTCAGTTGTCTTAGGAACCCAGCAATCATTTTTTAATTTAAAATTTTCATCTCCTCTAGCAAATTGGAAGGTTAAGAAGACAAGTAAGAACATCGATGGTTAAAAATTATTAACCCAGTAATTATTCTCTGTAAGACTGCCCTGTTAAAAACGACATGAGAAATCAATGTGTCCAATTAATGACAAGGTATTTCAAATTTTCCTAGCTTCTCAAACAACAGCAGAAGTGCTAGATAACCAAATTTGGACAGAGAATGTTTTGCATTTCTGGTACTTCCACATCCATTTATAGGAAAAAGTGATCTTACATATTACAGTTAAACCTCAAGAAAGATTTTATTTTTTCTCTGTATAAAAATCAGTATCAAATACTACTATGTTGAAAGCCTAATTATTAGAGCAATGTCACTGTGGTTGTGCTCAGGGCAACACAAAATTAGGAAGGCACTTCTAGAATGAACAGACAAAAGCAAAACAGAACTTCGGGATCTTTGAAATTGCCAAAATACATTTCAGAATGCTAGCCAACAAGGCTCAGACTGTCACACTGACAGCCAAGGTCAAGAAACACTAAAGCAGTCAAAACAGTAAGTTTTATAGAAAAGTAACAGCTAAACTATTTCTTAAAGTATTTTAGGCAGTTATTGGGTCATTTGAAATAAATTAATGAAGTGTTCACCTAATTTCCACTTTTATCTATTCCCTTGCCCACATATGTTTAGCTACAATTTGCTCCCACTTTCTACTTTCCACAGAATGCTGTCAATGCCTTTCTCTAATTCTCTGGATCTTCCAAATTTACAGGAGGCTGCAATACCAATTTTTGCTCAAGGACTTTTCCCCAGTAATTCCTTCATTCATCTTGTACAAAAGTAATTTGTGAAGCCAAACAAGTATGTTGAAATGTCTCATTTTCAGCTTCTACAACAATTTAATCAGTAACAATATTCAAAATAGTAATTAGGGGAGAAAAAAAACATGACCTGCTATTTTTTTGCAATCTGATAGTGCTCCAGTTTGAGAAGGGATCATTGTTATTTTCTAGTTGGCTTTTCTAAAGCTACAAACTATTACACACACCTTATTTATAAAAAAGTACCTTTCCCTAGTTAACATCTGAAAGGCAGAATGGGTAACTAAGAACCAGAGTATGGTATGATGAGCTACTGAGGTGAAGGACAACTCAACATTTTGGAGAATATTAAGTTGAATAAAAAGGAAGATGAAACAACTGGAAAAATCTCCCTAAGGTCTGGGAGGACCAGCATACAAGACTATATGCAGGTCTGGTAGCCCATGGTGGCACTATGCAACTGAAGAGATAAAATATCCATAGGTAAAATGAGGAGGAATGAAGGTACATTGTTTGGCAGACCATATTAATGAATATAAAAAACCCTAAAATGTGAAAACATATAAATTAACAGAAACGTACACAGAAGAAAAAATTTCATCTATCTGGACTTCTGTAGATCACTTAAATATATTAACAGTTAACAAAACCAGATGCAGACAGAATTAACTAAAAGAGCTGGTTTTGGAAATGAAGACTTTGCCTGGATGGAGATAGGAGTTTTGAGAATAGTTTATATAGGTCAGTAAGCAACTTCTTCAAAATTTATCTTGCAAATGATGTCAAGCACCATCATCATTAATAAATTTAATGAGCAAACAAAGTAAATATGAAATGAAGACAGTTGATAATTTGAAGTAAGCAGGTGTCATCAGCTAAGAAGGAGAATAGCAAACCATGCAGGAAGAACTTGTTCAGCACGAGTGTTTTAAAAAACAACCATAAGAAACACAAAGTTATGTCCTCAAAAACTAAAAGCAAGCTTTAAAATTGAATTGCAAATTCACAAGAAATAAAAGACTTTGACTTCTTGATCATGGCATAGCAATGAATGAATGGTCAATATGATACTGCACTGAAAATAGCAAACATGCATCCTTTAGTGAAAGAACTGACATCAGAGCCACTGAGAAGGACATCCTGTGTAATTGCACATACAGTATTATCCACATGTAAAAAGAAGATTAACTCACAACAAGCACAGAAAGTAGGACTATGAAGGATAATCACTGGAATACAGAGGCTTTCATACAGAAGCAGACTAAAACCTTAGTTTACACAGTTTCCAAAAACCAAGGCTAACAGAGGACAGATCACCAATTGTAAAAAAAATACGAAGGATGAACATCAGCAAAAGAAAAGAAATTATTTAAGCAGAAGAATAAGGATATCCATGAACAAACAGGTATAAATTTTCTGTGAGGAGCTTCAGCCTGAAATTCTTAAGTCTCAGTCATTACCACAGTGTGGTTCAAAAAGACAAAACCAGTGGTAAGTTTGGGGGGAGGTGCTATTACTCCTAGGTCCCCTACCCCTCTGCTACTACTGTCTGCCCTGCAGCGGCCAGGGAGGCAGGGGAGGTAGATTAGCTTGCCAGAGGAGACCCTAAAAATGAGCTCTTTCCCTTAGCTGAGATTGCAGGTGCAGCTTTATTTCTTGGGATCCTTCGGGGTGAGATGCAGGAGGGAAAGAGGAAAAGGTATAGATAAGCAGTCCTTTTTCAAGGCAGGGGAAAGGGGTGTGGGGGAGTTTACACAACCAATAAGGGGAACTGGGGAGAACAAGATAAGGGAAAGAACTTACAAGTCTACATTTTCGGGGGTACATTTTTTGGGTCATACCATTTTTCCTAACTGCATTACAACATCGAGGTGTTTTAAAGCCCTCATTAACTAAGAGACTATAATTAGTAACTTTTTTATACTCTTATCAAAATTGTGCTTGTGACAGCAGAGGACTAGACCCAATTTCAGAGAAATCTTCCTATGCAACAGACAATGACACAAGTTCTCTCACAATCCTGAACTAGGAGATGCAACTACATTAAAAGCTGAAAACTAGCAAGTTCCCAAGACTATCACCTCAGTTTAGGTAAGGACAAGAAGTCATCTTCAATGAAAGAATGTAATTTTTTTTCAAAACTAGTACATTTTCAACGTACATCAACATATGGGCAAAAAACACCAAAGCAATCTATAAAGCTCTACTTGCTAGGCCTCTAGGACTTGGTATTCTTTCCTCACATAAATTCTTGCAAGAAATCCTATTTCATTCACAAGCAGATTTCAAATTTACTAAGATGTGCCAGGAGAAAACCAAAAATATTGTCAAGGTGCTCAGACATGAACAGTGGAAATCCTTGTCACACCTCTAGCTCAACTGAGCAATTCAAAGATTTGCAGTGTTCCAGCAAGTCAAGAAGAATTATCAACCATCACAGTACATTGGAGTAGATATTTGATCTCATGAAATGTTTTGAAAACCAACTGTTTTCTAATACTTCCAACAACCTATAAGATGCCACAATCTCTAGAGAAATGAAGAGCAGTGCTGGACAGACACTTCCTCTGCTCCTGAGTAACAAAGCAGCTCTTCCTGATTTCATCTGCTGTAAGATTTAAAGGCACTGAATATTCTGAGGTAATTTTGTAAAAATAGAAACTAAAGCTTTAAATATGCATATCAAAGCTGTGCACTGACTTTTTAAGAGCTACTACTGCAACAATTCCTGTTAGCTGCAACAAAGTATTACAAAGAGCACAGGAATCAGACTGCAATCTTCTGTAAATCAACAGAAGGTGAAACACAGTGTAGTTCTGACCACCCTACTGCCTGGCTCTATGAGAATGAAAGTTCCACACCATAACCTAAACAGACATCTCACAGGTAAACATCAAGAGGAGGCAGCCACAGATCAAAACAATGGAGTCTGGCTGCAGGAAAATGCAGAATTCTGCAAGAAGAGTTGAATTATTTTTTCTAGAACCACACAGTCCAGAATGTTTAATAGCAATTAATGAAGCAGTTCACAGAGGTAGTATTTTAAGCAACTGTTACAATCAGTGAGGAATCACTGGTCACTGTCATTATTAGAAAGATGCTTCTGTAACCCATAACCTGGGCAGAGAGGGTGGTATTTGTTTTGTTTAGTAAACTGAAACAGGAAAAGAAATAAAGGACAGATTTTCAAGTTCTTTAAAAGTAAGTTTACATTCAGTTTAAGGATGCAAAATTACTTGACTGTAGTGAAGATCTCTATTTGAGCTGAAGAGTTCTCATAAACCAATAAAATGCAAGTTTTATACCATGTGTCTTAAAGTGAAAGATTATTACAAATTGCTTAATATATGGCAGTGAACATTCTGTGTCAGGACCTGGAACAACTGGTTACCTGCCTGTCTGTCTCCTAACATTTTCCTTTGCCTTCGAACAGGACATACACTACAGACACTGTTTCTTTAAAACAAAAAATTCTGCTCTTGAAATACAATAATACAATTTTTACTTGACAGGATGCTTTCTTGCTCAGTTTCTCCTCTTACTGTTGCAGCAACTTGCAAATAAGAAAGTTATTAATAACCAAAAAAGACATAGAAAATTACTCATCTGTGTTCAACTACCTAGAGAAATACGATTAGATAAATAAATCTAAGTTTATCCTTCAGGATAAACTGCAACTTTCATTTCATTTCATTTCGCGCCTATAGAAGTTGCAAGAAAATTTTAGGAACAGTATTTATATTCTCCAAATTCAAGTGACAACATTTAAAAAAAATAAATAAACTTAATTTAATATTAGAAATCCCTACTAATATCCTTTGTAAGTGTTAACATATTTTGTTTTTCACCAAGGCACTTCCTAAATGTTCATGCAAACACAAGGATAAACCAGACCAGGCACCAAGATCTAAAGATGAAGATACTACAAGCACTAACACAGGCTTTGCAGATTTCAGTAAGACTATATAGTCATATTTTAATTTATCACATATAAACTCAAAAAATCTGCTCTAAAATAAAAGCTATATTTTAATAAACAAGGTGAATTCTAGGAAATTAATACATCACAATTTTATCAGATCATCTTGAAAGACAAAAGCACCCTTTCCTTAAATTATGCTGTCTCACAGTTCAATTACACTAAATATACCTAAATGCAAAGCAAAAGCGATTTCTTTGCCTCCTTGAAATGTCAAACAACCAAAATTAAAACATAGTAAAAAAAAACCACACAAAAACCCCAAATAAATCAATTAATTTGCTTCATTATTAGATTGAAAAGCTCTAAAATACTTCTTTTATTTAAATGCAGATAATTACCTTTTCAACAGATATTCTTGATTTCATGCGATTGCCCTGAGCCCTGGCATACATGTCCATGATCTTATCAATTTTGGTATTTGATGAAAGATGTCAGCTCAAAAATGCCTACAAAAAACATTTATATTTGATTATTTTATGTTTATCCATTTAGTTCACATCCACTCTAAAAATGCAAGTAGACAAAACAAGAACCAATAAAAATAATTAAAAAGCATTTTTAAACTGGGAAAGATTAAACAGCACACCATCCATACTGACAGCTGCCTTTAAAAAAGTACTGCCTTAATGACCTTCAAAACCAGGCATGAAATGCAGAACACAGACACTTAGCGGTATCATTTAACTAGAATTTCAAGGCTGCATTGGGGGTGGGGAGGAACATTACATTAACTATTGTTTCACTGTCACTCATATCATCACTCTTGCTCCCTGATTCCCCTCTGGGTAGCCCAGTCTCTGCTGGCAAAACACAGCAGACCACATGCTTTTACCAGCACCCTCAACTGAGTAGGTCACAAGAGTTTCTGCTCAAGTCAGCTGCCCTTATTTATCCTAATTCTAACAACAAGAAGATAAAAAAACAGAAGGTATTTTCTTCAAGTTTCCCTCTTTAACCAGCAGCAATGGATCCAGTTTGTTTCATTCATCTTTGCATCCAACAAAATAGGCAACAGAGTTTTAATAAAGACAGAAAGCATGTGGTGAGCTTTTAAGTTCTATGGAAGTTTTAATACTTCCTGTTTTCCCATGGTCACACAATTTAATCAGGAAAAAGAACTTCTAGACTATATAAAATAAACCAGGCAAGAAGCAAGTATATGTAAAAATGATTGCAAAGATAAAGAAAATAAACACCACGACATCAGAGAATGGGTCTTCACACAACTGACCAGACTTGTATTGTTGATCACATCTCAAGCACATATTTAACCTTTACATGGGAAATAAAATTTTATATGGGTTTGGTCTTGAGTAGAAGTCATTTAAATAAGATCAGCAGTGTCATCAACTATTCTTCATCTTTCTCTACCTCAGCACCTCTAAAAGTAAAACTTCTTCAAGAATATAATAGCAAGAGGTTATTACTAGGTATATCTATTTGTATTTCACTTTGATTTCTGCTTTCCTTCACAAAGATGAAATAGCTAGAATCTTAGAAAATAAGTTACACTTAGGCAAATAAACTACAATATTTTCAATTCTAGACCACAGCTTATCTCAAGTTTGGAAAATTAAAACAATTACATGAAGTAGAGAGGTACATGGCCACAGACTATGTATATAATATATACAAACAAACAAATTAATTACACAGTAAGCTATGGCTAGAAGACTAAACACAACAATGCTTCTGCTAAAACTCGCGTGTTTAAAAGAAAATTCACAAAATATTATCTGTCAATAAAAAGAAATTTGTTTCACCTGTCCCTACTGCTCTATCTTAAATGGCTAATTCAATAAAAATCCAAACCATATTGGGGAAATACTCTTAAGACACTCCTTGTCATAAGAAAAGCAATCTATACAAAAAGTTGGGTTTTCACACAGGTACATCAGCTCTACATTTTTGGATGTGAAATTATTATCCATTTTCAATACAACAATGGTCCAGTCATGTGAGAAGTACACAGACATTAACACTAACTGAAAAGGAAGTGAAAGCACTGACAACAAAAACAGCCTGGAAAAAGATCATTTGTATAAATTAAACCTACCGTTTAAAATTGCTTTTACTTCTGGATATTGAATTTGACTGTTAAATTTAATTTCCTCCTATTGTTAACTCAAAAAAGGGAATAAATGGCAGAAACATCACATATAAGAGGAACAGGACTTTCCTGCTACTAAGTATCATCAGACAAACAAAAAAAGGGGAAAAATCAATCACACAACTAATTTAGGAACACCCACCCCATCCTTACCTTTTAGCAAATTGGATCACCTTAAATGCCACACCATAGGCAAGAGGAGTTGGAAGTCTCTGTGCTGCTAGGAAGCTACAACTTAGTTGCCATTACTGGAACTTGGAGGGAAAAATCCCACAGCTGGAGTGTGGCTGTGGATGGGTACAGGCTTAAGAAGGGACAGGCTAGGAAGGAGTGGCTGAATGTTGTCCTCTACAACAAGAAATTGATAGAGTGTGAAGAGCTGTCTCTGAACAACAGCCATGAGCAGACTGAAAGCACACTGACAAAAGAAACAAAACAAGGTATTGAGAGAACCTTGTGGTTGATCCAGGGAAGCCTACTGAGGAAGCCTTCTTGCTCCAAATATGGGAGGCATCTCACTCACAAGCTCTTATCCTGCTGGAAGCTTTCAATCACCCCAATATCTACTGAAAAAGTACCACAGCAAGCTATTTCAGGAGGGGACTCCTGGAATGCACGGAGGATAGCTTCCTAAGACACATAATAGACAATCCTGATCAGAGGGGATGCAACACTGGACCTGTTAGCCACCAACCTAGGTGAGCTAGTCAGTGACGACAAGATTGGTGAAAGCCTGGGCCATAGGAGTCACACACTGGTGGTGTTTGCAGCCCTGAGGGACATGGAATAGGCAAAGAGTACATTTAGGATCCTAAGTTTTGGAATAGCACGTTTATGGCTGTTAAAGCAGCTAAATCCATAGGACCCCCTGGGAAACTGTCCTCAGAGATATGGGAGCAGGATAGACCTGGCAGATCTTTAAGGATACTTTCCATAAGGCCAAAGAGCTACCAATCCTTGGGTGTAAGAAATCAGAAAAGGAAGGCATGAGACTAAAATTGTTGAGTTGAGACCAAACTAAGAGCAGCTGAGCTCAAACTACAGGGCAAGTAGATGAACAGGCAGTGGAAGCAGGGACAGGTATTCTGGGAAGCGTACAAGGACACTGCCCAGTTTTGCTGGGATGAGGACAGAAGACCAAGGTGAAGCTGAAGCTGAACTTGGCAAGGCATCAAAGAATAAGAAGGGCTTGTACAGGTATGTCAGAGAGAAATTCAAAGAAAATGCATTCCCACCAATGAACACAACTAGCAAACTGGTAATAACAGAAGAGATGGCTAAGGCACTCAACTTCTTTGCCTCAGTCTTCACTGGCAATCCCTCTTCCCACACCTCTCCAGAGAACAGATTGGGAGAGCAAAGAGAAGATCAGGTTTGTGGAACTGAGGAACCTGAATGTATGTAAGTCTATATGACCTGTCAAGACACGTCCCAGAGTTCTGAGAGAATTAGCTGATGTAGTTATCAAGTCGCTCCATCATATCTGAAAAGTCATGGCCTTCAGGTGACTGGAAAATGAGAAACATTGTACCCATCTTAATAAAGGGTAGAAAGGCAGATCCTGGGAACTACTGACCTGTCAGTCTCACCTCTGTGCCTGAGAAGATCATGGAACAGATGCCCCTAGAAGCTGTGCTTCTCCACACATGGAGACAGGGAGGTGACTAAGGACAGCCAGCACAGTGTCACCAAGGACAAGTCCTGCCTGACCAGCTCAGTGGCCTTTTGTGATGGGGTGATTGCATCAATGGACAAGGAAAGAGCTACAGATGTCCTCTATCTAGACATCCATAAGGCTTTTGACACAATCTCCCAAAACATCCTTCTTTCCAAATTGGAGAGATATGGATTTGATGGGTGGAATGTTCATTGGGTAAGAAATTAGTTGGATGAACCCATCCAGAAGACAGCAGACAACAACTCAATGTCCAGATGGACACTGGTGACAGGTGGTGTCCCTTAGCAGTTTGCAGCAGGACCAGTGTTATTTAGTATATTCATTAATGACATGGACCATGTGAATCAAGTGCACCCTCAGGAAACTTGCAGAAAACACCAAGCTGAGTGGTGCGGTTGACATGCGTGAGGGATGGGATACTATCCAGAAGGACCTGGAGAAGCTCAAGCAGTGGGTCCACGTGAAGGTCATCAGGTTCAACAAGACCACACTCAAGGTTCTGCACCTGAATTGGGAAAATTTCCAGTGTCAATACAAGCTGTAGAATGAACTGATTAAGAGCAGCCCTGAGAAGAATGACTTGGGGGGTGGTGGTGGACAAGAAGGTGGACATGATCCAGTAATGTGCGAGTACAACCCAAAAAGCCAACCACATCCTGGGTTGCAGGAGAAAGCCAGCAGGGTAATTCTCTGCTCTGGTGAAACCCCACCTGCTTCCAGCTCTGGGGTCCTCAGCACAGGAAACACATGGATCTGCTGGAGCAGGTCCAAAGCAGGGTCACAAAAACGATGAGAGGGATGGAGCACCTCTGCAATGAAGACAGAATGGAAGAGTGGGAGTTGCTCAGCCCAGAGAAGGCTCTGGGAAGACCTTACAGAAGCCATTCAATATTTAAATGAAGCTTATAAGAATGACAGGGACAAACTTTTTAGCAGCACCTGTCATAATAGAACAAGGAGGAATGGCTTTAAACTAGAAGAGGGTAGGTTTAGATTAGGTACAAAAAAATCTTCTACAATGAGGGTGGTGAGGCATTGACGCAGGCTGTCTGGAGGTTGTAGGTGCCCCATCCCTAGAAACATTCAAGGTTAGGCTGGACAGAGCTCTGAGCAACCTGATCTCTGTAGGGTAATTGGACTAGATGGCCTTTAAAGGTCCCTTCTAGCCCAAAGAATTCTATGAATTTATAAACCCATTTTTTCCAATGATTTGCTGAAGAACACTCTTCTCATCAGAGCATGTAATAAGCATTTAGCTCACTTTTCCATACACATGTATCCTTGTTTGAATAAATGTAAGGAGCAAAATTAAATAATCAGCTTAAGGGAATCCAACAGGAAATTTGCCATGGATTTAATCTCTTTCTGTAAGTCTATCCCATGTTTAAATTTACTTTAAGTCAGTATGTATTGAAAAACCTTAGCTGGTAGAAAAAAAGAAACTTTATTTTTTTTTCTGTAAATTTGCTGAGTAAATCTCTTCAATTGCTATAGGGGCATATGTGGACATGTGCACATCTATGTTAAACACACACATGTTATGACAAATTTGAACAATAAATTTAAAATATATGTAATACAACCTTATTAAAATTAAATTTCAAATAAGAGATTCTAGGCAATGAAAATAATATATCTATATTATGTTTTTAAAAGGTATTTTTAGTAGTACTAGAGCAAAAAGAGACATCTTTCTTTTAAAGAAAAAGTTCTTTTTTTTTGTCTTCAGTGCACAGACCTGAATCAGCCTAGAGAACTCTGATGACGATTTGCAAAAGCCAGGCTTAATGAAACACTGAGTTTTGAATTATTCATTCCAAATATGAAATTTAAAAATACCTTAAGAATCATTAAAAATACCCTAGAATCATAAAACCATCAAGGTTGGAAGAGGCCTAGAAGATTATGTAGTCCAACCATCCACCTCCTCTGGTCCTCCCACTGCAAGCATGGCAGAAGAGACTGTCCCCCACCTCACTACACCCTTGTTTCAGGTGGTTATGGAAAGTAATGAGGTCTCCCCAAAGGCTCCTCTACTCCAGGCTAAGCAGCCTCAGCCACTCCCCATAAGATGTGTTCTACACATTTCATGAGACTTGTTGCCCTTCTCTAGATGCCGTCCAGTGTCTCAGTGACCTTTTCAAAGTGAGGGGCCCAAAACTGAACACAGGATTTGAGGTGTGGCCTTATCAGTGCCAATTATAGGCGGACAATCCCTGCCCTGCTCCTGCTGGCCACACTGGTACCAGTATTGCTGATACTGGCCAGGATACCATCGGCCTTCTTGGCCACCTGGGCACAGCTGGCTCATGTTCAGCCACTGTCAACCAGAAACCTCAAGTCCCTTTCTACAGCTTTACAGCCACTCTTCCCCCAGCCTGCAGCACGGAGTGGGGTTGTTGTGACCCAAGTGCAAAACCCAGCACTTGGCCTTGCTGAACCTCATACCACTGGCCTCAGCCCATTGATCCAGCCTGTCCAGGTCTCCATGTAGAGCCCTCCTACTCTCAATCAGATCAAGACTCCCATCCAACTTGGTGCTGTCAACAAATGTGCTGAGGGTGCACGCAATCTCCATGTCCAGATTATCAATAAAGATGTTAAACAGGACTTGCCCCAGAACTGACCCCTGGGGACACCACAAGTGATGGGTTTCCAGCAGGGTTTAGCTCCATTCACCACCACTCTCTGGGCCCAGACATACAGCCAGTTTTTTATGCACTGAAGAGTACTCCCATCCAAGCCATGAGCAGCCAGGTTTTCTAGGAGGATGCTGTGAGAGATGGTGTCAAACACTTTACTGAAGGTAAGATAGCCACCATCCACAGCCACCTTTCCCTCATCTAAGTCGGTCACTTTGTCATAGGAAAACAGATTGGTCAAGCAGAACCTTCCTTTTGTAAATCCATATTGATTAGACCTGATTCTCTGGTTGTCCTTCATGTGTATTTATAACCTGACCAAACAATTGCTAGTGAAAACCAAATTAAGCAAGTCTACACTGACAAGCAGACAGAACAGTCTAATGGATCCTTCTCCATTTCTCATTTCTAATGATTTATCAGTTTACTGATCAGGTCAGCAGTCTTGAAAAAGTCCAGGTATGATAAACAAGTTGTCTTAACCACAGCCAGACCCACAGGAGCAAATGAGCATTAATGACAGGCTGGGTCCTCTTTTTCTTACTTGGTTTTAATTCTCTTCTATTGTATTTCTGTCACATGGAAGCATCAATTGCAAAAGAATCAATCATTTTCTTTTCTTAGATCATCACTAGCAAGTTATCATCCACAGCTTCCCCCGCCCAGTCCTGGGTCTCAATTCTCAAACACTTCCTGGGGAAAAAATGTTACTTGATGTATCCACTGGGGATATCCATTGGTCTGGATTTTGTGGCTTATGCAATTAACTGCAAATTTCTGTACTTCAGTCTGTTGTATATTTTGTACATAACAGAACCATACCAAGTAAGATGGGGCTATTATTTTCTAAGGTGCAGCATCTTCTCAAGAAAACTTATTCCTACCTAGGGAAAATTTCACCAGACTACCTTGTTTAGTTCTCAGGATTAATTAAATATAGGTGGTATCTGTCGATAAAGTCTAACTGTACAATTCTGAAATAATCTTACAAACATGAAGCCATGTAAGACTCTTCCCAAATGTAAACTGGATAAATTTTCAGTATTGTTACCATTTATTTCAGTATCACTGATCATTCCAGATACAATGTAAGCAGGATTTTTTTCCTCCCTATCTCACTCTGGCAATACATCAGAGATGAGAAGGCTTTATCTTCAAATACAGTTCGGATCAACCATTTTCTTTCCCTTTTGCATATTGGATTTTTTTTTTTGAAAACCAGAGAAAAGCACTTTGGTTGTAATAAAGAAAAGAAAGTCCCTCAAAAGAGCCGAGAAAGCAAAGGAGGAACCCCCCTTGTTCGTCGTCCCTTGAGGGAGAAGAGGAACTGGGAGGAGGACATGCGGCGGGAGGGAGAGAGGGCGAGGAAACACTTTCACAGCGAAATGCTGAGAACAGGCTGAACTTACTTAACCCATGCGCACCGACCACAACCCAAACAACGCAGGAGGGAACGTAAACTCACGAAGCCCCGTGCACCGACCACGACTGCACCAGCACGAGTCAGTCAGTCCCCAGCCGAGACTGCGGACGGACAGACCTGCCCCACGGGGGCACCGCGGGCACCCGCGACCGCGAACCCCGCACGCTCGGTCCCGGAGCCGAAGCGCCGCGTTACCCCCTCTCACCTCGGGTCACCCCCGCGCTGCGGTCCAGGGGGCCCCGGCCTCGTCCCCGGCCCCCTCCAGGTTACCGGTGGGGCCCGCGGGAGCTGCGCTGCCCCAGAGGAACCTTATCTGGGAAGGGCGGCGGAGGATGCGCCTCCCCGGGAGCCCCCGGGCCACCTGTGGCAGCGAGCCCCAGCTGACAGGCCGGCGGCGGCGCCCCGCCCTGCGCCTCAGCTCCCCAGCAGGGCGGCCCGTGGGGGAGCGGCCGGAGGGGGTAGGATAAAGAGCGGGCGCTCTGTACCTGTGGCTGTGGCCACGACGACCGCCACCGCCCCCTCAGCGCCCGCCGCCCTCGGCCATGGCCCCGCAGCGCCCGGCCAGACCCACCGCCCCCGCCCCGGCCCGGCCGCCACGGGCCCCGCCCCCTCCGGCCCGGCCCCGCCCCGCCCCACCCCGCCCCCGCTCTCGCGACGCTTCCCGCCCCGCTCCGCCCCCGCCGCCGCCGCCGCCGCGCGCTCCCATTGGCGGGAAAACAGCGCCCGCCCCGGAAGCAGCCGCGGCGGCGGAGCGCGCGCAGGGCCCGTGCCGGTCACGCCCCGGGGGGGAGCCTTGTGTTCCCTGTCCCAGCCCTTCAGCGGGGAGTGCCCGGGCGCGGCCCTGCAAAGCCCCGGGAGCCGTCTGCCTGCCAGGGGGCCGGACTGTTCCTGCCTGCTCCGTAGGGCTTGGGGGCTGTAGCCCGCTTGCTCAGGGTCGGCTCTCGTAGCCGGCCGGCCGCTTCAGTGTGGGTTGTAGGCTGCAGCCCGGTTTTAGTCAGGCGAGGCGCAGACGAGGCTTTGAGACCCTGTCTGAAAATCCCGTGCCCCCCCCTTCCCTTCACACTGACTCCTTAAATTCAGTGCTGCCGGATTCCTCAGGGCATCGGGTGTGCTTTTAGCCAGCAGCTACGCGACTGATTTTCACCTCCTCACGAGTTGTTCTGGTGTCTGTGTGTAAGTGTAGGTGCTGTTGGGGCCTGGGATTTCTTTTCGTTTGGATGGAGGCGGTAATCTCGTATCGCTGCCCAGCACACGACTCCGTTCCAGCAGCAGCTCCTCCAGGCGCTAACCTGGCAGCAGGGACACAGCTAGGAGGTGTTGAGCAATGCACAATGGATCGTCTGAGCAGTGTGGGCTCACAACTCTGCCCCCCACAAAGGAGAGGCTCCGGGAATCGGGACAGGCCTTCCTGACACCCGGCATGTGAGGATGAAGCTCGGGGAGGAACGACAGAGCCGGAGTTCCGCAGGGTCAGACCGGGCAGAGTGTGTGCCTGCAGCAGCTTCTGCAGCACACAAAAGAGCGAGCCCCAAAGCTACATGCAGCCAAAAAAAAAAAAAAAAAATCGAAAAAAAAAAATCATTAAAAAAATGTTACTCTGTTACTCTTACAGCTTTTTCAGCACTGGGTGGTTTCAAACTAACCTACCCCGTTTTACAAAGACAAACAGAGAGAAGCTACCCTAACCCCCTCATAAATTGCACTTTTCTTCTGGATACGGCCTAAGACCTATAAAAAGGATATGCGAATATTTTTGCTTGTGGATCTCTCTTTAGATAATTCCTGCTTCTGCCTACCTTCTGTTTTTACTTAAGCTGTAGCTTTTATTTCTATTTGGCTTTTCACGAAGGGCTGTTTCTCAGTTCTACAATAATTTTAGACACTTCAGAAGTCAGGGGGTGCATATTCCTTTTTGCCAGCTGGTAGGTGAACTACATTTACCCTAAAAACTACTAAGCTGTGCAGAAAGCCATGCAAAGACTACACAGATAAAAGAAATAAAAGATTGGTTCTAAACTGTCATACTGTATGCCATAAGTGGAATGAATAAAATATTCCTGGGGCCTGCAGGTCCCTATGGGAAGAAGAAAAAGTAAATGGATAATAGCCTCAAATTTACTCAAGGTAGTCGTCATTTCAGTGCCCGTTGAAACCAGCCTGATTTGGAAATACACTGTCTTTTGAATAAAGGCATTTTAACAGTTTGCTCATCTTCAGCTTAACAACAAAATATCTCCTTTTGACCAACTCCATCATTAAATGCACTTCTTAGTTTCCACGAAAGATAAAAATTCTGTAAGAGGGTTTTGTTGTTTTTAATATATCATTGTTTTTTATGTATCAACAGTAAGTAAAAAATTTCCAAAACAAAATATCTGTGGAAGCAATGTAAAAGCATGAAAAAGCATGCTTTAAAAATAAATTCAAGCCTTTTATTCCCTTTGTTTTAGAATTCCCCTTAGACTTAGACTATTCAGAATAATAAGTTCCTATGGCTCCCTGCCAAAACCTTGAAAAAAAATCAAGGTTTACTCTCATCAGGAAACTATGAAACATAACCAATGGCATGCCATTGTTTGTCACAAAAAAAAAAAAAAAAAAAAAGTTATTTTCTTTGCAGTAATAAAAATGGGGATAGCTTTGAAATAATGATTTTTTAAATATTTTTTTTTTACAATTGATTTAAATACTGCCAATGGTAAAGCACAGGAAACTTGTCGGGTCAGCTTAAAATTTATATTAATTATGAAGAAATACAGTGTTGGTTTCTGGGCTCTGGTATTTTCTGTCCTGTTCATTTTCTGTTTTTGAGGGCACAGTCTGGCCTGTCAGAGCCCATCCCACTGAGCCCAGCCAGGGAGGAGGGCGAGCTCAGCGCAGCCCCAGCCTTGGGGCATCAGGCACCTGTGGGGACCGGGATGGGTCTAGGCCAGGCTGGAACACCAGTCCACGTGTGGTGGTCAGGATCAGGCCCCATGAAGGGAGTCAGCATCAGGCAGAGCTGACCATGCACCTCTAATGTTTTCTGCCTGCTCATTTGGTATGAGAAACAGGCATCTTTAGAACCTTTTTGTCAAAACTACTATCATGTCCCTGGTACTATCCTGACTCACTGGCTGCACCTGTCTATTAAGCTTGATATTTCAGGATCACTGGCTTGGAACAACTTGTTCAAAGACTATCTCAGAGTGAGTTATATATAATTTCTCTTAGGTATTGAATGCCAGTTTTATAAAAGGTGTTGAAGATCTATGAAAGGTGTTGAAGAAATCGTCTGTGGTTTTTATGTGAGTTTTATTTTGTCTATTTTTTTACAAGTCACTTACTTATATTTTTTCCCTTCAGTACATGAAAACTATGCATTTGCATGATTGTGTCAGTGTTCTCTTGTTGGGTTTTTTTTTTTGATGGTACTACCTCTGGAAGATGTCCCTCTATAACTAAAGCTTTATTAAGTTCAGGACAGACCTAAAATTATATCCTATAAGCTGCACTTATAATAATAAGGATTGCCTTTTCAAGGGCAGATGAGTAATTTATAGTATTATTCCTACCTTTAAAGGGAGGAGCATATTCTTTTGGTGTTAAAATCTGTGTAAGCCTTTTCCACTGATCCCCTTGCAGCAAGCTGGGGAAGATCTGCCATACTTGAAAATATTCCACCCTCCTTCTTCCCTCCCCAACCCCCCAAAATAAAAATCTAAAGCTCATAGCTCACAATGTTATAATTTCATGTATGACTTCTAGTGGCTTATCTGTTTGTAACATACCCTTCAGCTCTCCAGCCCAGCTCCCTGCCCTGTATCTGCACTGTTTCTGGCCTGTGCCAGCGTGAACATTTGTGAAATCAAGCAATAAATGAGATTGAACTGAGAGGACCAGAGAACAACCTGCTTTCCTTCCGTTTTGCTGATCCAGTTCGCCAACATAATAAATGTGTCAGCGTGGCACTGAGGACAGCACAGGCACAGCTGAGAACAGACACAGCTTAGAAGGTCTTGTTCTGCTGCAAGTGCACACCCAGGCGCTGACTTGCTTTGTTGTTTAGTGCCAGTTCAGTGTCTCCTTGAAAACACTCCCAACACCCCTGACACCTCCAACACTGGAACTCTGTGTCTCAGCGGGTAATTCTGTGAGTCATCTTGTCATAAACTTGGGCTGGACCATGGTGTTTGTCTCCAGCAAGGGTTGGGCTTATGGCATTATGGTATAATGTGATGGCAATTTTTGGTCTCTCTTCACCAAATCCTTCACAAATCCATTGTTTCTAGTGACACGATTGAGGAGTCACTTTTATTTGCATGTTTATGGGTATTTTAACTCCTTTTTTCAATAGTGAAAACCAAATAATCTTCATATATGTAACTATGTTGCAGTTATTGCTGGTTCCTCTTTCCTTGGAGTTTGATCTGTAACCTCTTTAAGTTTCCAAAACAATATGCATAGAGGATGTCATCCACAGATTCTGTACTGAGTGGGCCAGTCATGTCTTGCTGACAGACGAGTTCTCAGAGCCAGGCTAGGAGGCCTTTTAATGCAGAATGGAAAGCATCCCCTGCTAACCTTATCAAAGGATGCATTGTACTCCATAGAGATGGTTGCAGATGCTATGAGATTATTATCCAAAGCCTTGGAAAGCTCCCTGGATTCACATCCCTTCTGTGCATTGTGTTTATTAGAGGATGCGATAAATGCCGTCACTGTGTTACACAAGACCATACAATAATAATTGGAGCTGGCTGGGAAGTTAAATTTTTATTCTGCAGGAAATTTCAGCTTGTCAATATTTTGTTTCATCAAGTGCTGGAACAAAACATGTTGGCTCTGCAGCCTTTCTGGCAAAAATGGAACTATCTATTTCTTTGCCAGCTAACAAGCCTGGGAAGCCAAGAAACCAACTGAGCAGTCGGCCTGATGCCAGGGAGCTGTATAGCCAGTCAGCTGAGCTACAGTAAGAAGCCATGCTGGTCAGCAGCCACAGCCAGATCATGGCTAGAGCTTCTGTAGAAAGTTTGGATGGAACCAGGGCAATGCAGAATTTCCAGTGCTAATCTGTTCAATTAGAAGATGGCCAAGCACCCTCTCAATAATTGACTTCTGTCAGGAGAGGATGTAACTCTACTGCACTGTCTGTTCCTTATGTGTTTCTTCTTCAGCTTTTGCCTTGTGACTTAGGCACATACCTATTGCTTGTATGAGAAGATTAAATCCAAGAACTTTCCTTAAGGATTAATGATGATACCCAAACCCGTGAGGGAGTTTTCAGAGTGTCCCTCATTGCTAGTTTTGTGATTGTCCTTCAAATAACCTTGTGTGTCAGCAATAGCTCATGGTATCTGCCTGTGTATGCCCTGCTAATGAGAGTTACACAGTTATTGCAAGCAGTATCGTGTGAGATTGGAGTAAACACTTGTCTGCTATCAGATAACACACTGTCTCCTTGTCTTCAGCCCATATTTGCAGATGAATTTAAGATAAACTTGCCAAAATGCAATAAGGAGGCAAAAACACCTTCTGAACTATGGAAGTGATACTGATCTTGGGAAGTTGGTGATGTGGATGTCAACACTGATATGGAGGGCACCCTCCTCTGTCAGCACTATCTGTGCTCAAGTCCTGAAACTGTTTGCTCAGTGTAACCCTTAACCTAAACTTTATTTCAGGATTCTTGTAATGCTGCAGTTGTTTTTCCCTTTTGTTGTATTTCTGGAAAGGTATCAGACCAGTTTGTAAAAAAAAAAAAAAATTATATCTTTGCCCTCTTGCTGTTCACAGTTATGGCATCATCATAAAAGATATCTGCTGCTTTTTAATGTTTAAATAATTTCTATTATAGGAAAAATCTTATAATTCCTTAAATCTGCAGACATTATGCACACTGTACACATCTCTTGTTTGTTTGCAACCAGTTACTGTCTGTACTTCTTCTTTAAAGCCCAGAGATGTCATATACCATCCTTACCACAACTGTGGTAACTCCAGGGAACAATGAATTTCCTTGTAAATGTTCACTGGTAATTAAATTTTCTGCAACTTCATCTCTTTAAATAGTCTCTAATATTCCTGCTGTGAAATTAGAGGAAAACCAGATGCTATACTGAGACACATTTCAAATCTTGTGAGTTCCACATGTAAACAAATTTGACTTACTGTCTCTCTTGAATTCAACTGCTGTGGAGATGCTACAGTATCTGGCTTCCAAATTAATTCAGTGACCTTTCAATTTTCTAAGCATAGTCTAGTTTACTGCTGGTTTAACAGTGTTTATTCTTGAACAGGAAATCATTTTCATAGTGAGTATTTTCTCACAATGAAAATAGTTCAGTGTAATGTTCATGATGCATTTTCTCCTTCATTTCTCCTGGAGTTGTTGCACAGTGTATTGTGTGCTGCTGCAACATATCCTGAAATGTGCTCTTCATCTCAGATGAAATTACTCCAGCATATGTTTAAGGTTTAAGTCAGTCTCAATACGACCATTTGGCTTGTCTTGTTTATATTCCACACATGAGTAACTGTTGCTGTGTGTCATTCGAGTCCTTCTGATTCTCGATTTCCTCAGTGTTGCTGCATACTTAGAGATGATTTAATTTCCCCTCTGATCCCATCTATAATAGAAATGCTCTTTAAACATGAGCACGCCTTAATTATAGTGTTTCTGTCTTTTTCCAATAAAATATTGGCTGGAAACTACCAAGTCCTTACATGTCTTGGTGATACCTTTTCAGCAAGATAGAAATATTGATAGCTTTTCCCAAAAACTAAGAAAAAACAGGAGTGACAAGGAAACCATCACCTAAGACAAACTGGAAATGCCTCATCCCTCCATCCACATGGGCTGTAATACAAAGGATCTTGAATACCTCACGTCAGAGAGAGGGGATTTTTATCATGTGGGGTAGTCATTGTGAAAAAGTCACTGTACACTCCATTCCAAGGGCTTCTTTGTAACTTATTGTTTGAAAGCAAAAAAAAGGTTTGGCCAAAATGGAACACAGAACAGAAATACCTGAAAGAAATTGTATGAGTTCCTCCCTACCACTGTAAGATTGCTGAGTAGCTGTTTCTGAGCTACCTTCACTGAAGGCAATTTCATTTTCCCAATGAAATTTTTCTAGGTATGTTTCTCAGCACAGAAATGTTACATTTACACGGTCTACTGAGAACCAAATAAATTTCATTTTTAAACTGTTTTGAAATTGAAACTCGCTTGATTGTGACAGTAAATTGAGTTTTTCAAGTGTCAAAATGTAGCTAAAAATTATACATTCTGGTAACATTTGGTATTTTACTAGGTATTTCAGCTCATGTACCATTGAAGTATTAGTTACTATTGTAATTATAGAAGTTAACTTTTAACTTTGTTGAAAGGAAAGTATCTTCTTTGTGGTCACTTATGCTTTAAAGCTGTGGAGATATAAATATAATGTAAATATATATTTT
This sequence comes from Pseudopodoces humilis, assembly GCF_049639895.1. Lineage (NCBI taxonomy): Eukaryota > Metazoa > Chordata > Aves > Passeriformes > Paridae > Pseudopodoces > Pseudopodoces humilis. Next base: position 59,221,882 of record NC_142201.1, on the reverse strand, counting down.
AGTATATGAAGTCAAAATTTTTTTCATCAGTCAAAAGGGGATTCATCCATTGCCTTTTTGCTCAGTTGCAAGAAACTGCATTAGGAATATTTGAAAACATAATAAAAGTGTTTTAAAATCAAATTGTTTGAACTTCAGCAATGTGTCATCATTTACAACTGATAAGACATTGTTCTGCCTATAAATGAATGGAAAATGAGAATTAATATTTGCTTTCAGATAACTGCCTGGGTCATACATTACATAATGTAATAGATGTGCTATAGATAAACCAGAATTTGATCCTGAAAGCTGAGTTGTAAAAGTATTAATTTATTTTTTTTCCTTGTCTGCCAAAAAGTTTCCAGAATTACCAGCAACTTTAAATTTCATCACTTTGAATACATGGAAATGTTGAGGCTTGTCCCTGCAAGTTGGTTATCTTGAGAGATTGCAGTCAGAAGGTTTATTGACAATTTTCCTGCTACTAAAAGTTATGTAAGGATTGACCAACTATGATTTTCTGTTCCCTGGAGGCAATGAAGATGGGATACAGGAAAGAAATTAGTGGCTGAAGCATTGATAATATTTATATCTCTTTACCTTATGCTAAAAGGTCCATGATAGTCAAAAGTGTTGAACTTATCATATGAGTATGATAAAGCCACTGAAGGGTAAGTTACAATAACATATTGATGATGGATTCTTTAGTAATATACCCTTTAAAACACATTATACCAAAGGAGAAAAATGGAATGGATTTCCCCTACAAGCTCAGATTTACTATTTTTGTACCAGAAAACAAAGTTATATTGATCTGATTTAGCTCATTCATTGGCAAAATGTGTTCATTTTTCAGGCCATCGAAAGGTTTTTTTGTGGTTGAGACCTGATGGATATGAATTATTTGTGTGGGGAAGAACTCCAGGGTTTCAGAAGAATCACAGAGGACTTCACATGAGGTTCCTGTTAGGAAGCAATCCAATGTTTTGTTTCCCCATCTTGGTTCCCTCAGGCTCTGGCAAGACAGGTTTGCTCAAAGGCACCCTTTCTCCTCCTGTCTCTTTCATTATCCAGGGAGGAGGAGCCTTTTGTAGCTTTGTAGCTTTAGGGCTCATCTTTCCCTATCACAAAAATAGAAGTTTAGGGTTGTTTTTTTTTTTTATGAGGGACACTTTTAGAACACACAAGGCCACTCCTGATAGCTGGTATGTGAAATGAGAAATGTGCCAGGATCCAGAGTACAAATTATAGCTTCTTCTCTTTTGGCTTGTTTTTAATTCAAGGCTGGTTATTTTGGTCCCCTTCTGTCTCAGGTGTGCCAGGGGAGGATACTTTTCTATGTAAATTCATTTTATGAGATTGCAGAAACCTGATATATATTAATGATTGATTATAAGGCTGGATTTCCAAGTAAACTTGATTACAGCTTTATAGGTGATGAGTTTTAAGATACTTGAAAACTTGAAATTAATATTTATAACTAATATGAATAATAAATTGCAACAGCACAGCTATATGGTATATTTGAGAGTAGTATATGTGTATGTGAGTGAAAAATACACACTGTGCTAGAGAAAATATATTATGTTCATTAAAATAAAGTGTTCTGCTGAGGCTTTTTAGTGTGGGTGTTTTCCATTTTCTTTCAGGAAAGATAATAATGCACACTGCAGGTGAAGAAAACTTGTCAGGATGATACAAACCTATATGAAGTGATCCTATGTCAAAAGGAAAGTTCTGCCAACAAGAAAAAACACTGAGGAGCAAGACTGCAGCTTTTTTGTTTTGAAAGAAGCTTGTTTAGAACTATTTTTCTGTTAAACTTCCTACAACTATTGAAATGTGAGGATTTCCACCCCAGATTCAACAGTCCAGCCTGTATTCTTGACAGTAAACAAAAGATATGTGAAGGTGCCCATTATCCAATGCAGACCAAATATAGAAAACATTCATTTGTAACTTCTGTCATTTAAAAATTTTCTCTAGTTTTAGTCTCTTAGTCTAAGACATAGCTTTTCCAGAAATGTTCTTGTTTGTGATACAGATTGATTCTCTAGCTAGTGTTAAATTTCTTTTTTTTTCCCTTTTTAAAATAAAAATAAGAGCTCTATAAGTCTTTATAAGCAGATTAGAATGAAAAGTTACTGATTTTTCATTTTAACTAAGAGGCTAAGCCCCTACAATAAAAGAAGAATATTGCCAAATACATTGGCAGCCATGCAGGACTGAATTTAGCTGTGCTATACAATATCCAGGGCTACATAGCTCAGTATTTACACTTCTTACGCATGCACAAAACACCCCAAACTCACCTGTCACAGAGAGAGTTATCCAATTTATACAAAACAAAATTCACACAGGATTTACCTTCACCAGAATTTGGACATTCTGTAAGTGCCACAGGACCATTAAGAGCAGCAGGTGTCTGGGTCTCCTCCTTGTCTCAGTGGGAGGAGGAAAGGAAGCTCCAGCAAAATGCTGGGATAAAGTATCTTCCTGGGACACTGGTTACATGTCTGGCCATACAGCTACAGAATTAGTAACATCATTCCAGGCTGTGCCTTTGCACTTTCTTTGGAGATGTCACATTCCAGTATGGATACTACTGGCTCACCATTTTTTAATAGCCCCTATAAAGGACTGAGGCATATTTTTTTTCCTCTTATAGTGCCTTGTGTCAATCTGGAGATGAGAAGCTGTCAGTGTTTCTACTTTAATTCTCTTTTTCTCTGGTGAACCTGAGGATGCAGTTTCTGCCAGCTTGCTGCTGGTGGTGAAAAGGTAGTATTGTCCTCTCTTTCCCTTTTGTCTTTCCTCTATTCTCTCAGTACTGCCTCCTCACTGGGCCACTCCTGGTGCTAGATCCTTCTGCCCTTGGCTTATTTAATTAATCCAGCGAATCCCAACCACACTGTCACGTTCCTTGATGCTTCTTGGCCATATTAGGGCACTAATGCTGGTTGACAGAGGGGTCTGACAAAACCCAGTGCTGAAGCAAAGCAAGTAGCAGAGAGCCAGACAGGAAACAGGCCTGTGAAGTCAACAACCTAAAGTTTCTGTTCTATTAAGTTGCACTGTGGCACTGTGTGTTTTGAAAAGTAGGTGAGCAGCTCCATGGTTTGAAGGGAGTGAAATGAGGGAGGGAGCAAACCACTGCTCTGGCAGTGGGCTTCTCTCTGTGCTGAACCTCTGCGAGCACTAGGTGGCCTGCTTTTAAAGGAAATGGGCAATCCCATCTGTTTCTGTGTGAAAGAGAAGATGAAAAGTACAATTTGCACAAGTTGTGCATCTATTTTATACATTATGCTAGTCATGCTAAAACTTCATCACCTCTGTAACACACTAATCCTGTGTCAGAAGGAAGAGACACCATCAGTGCTGCCCTCAAAGACACTGAGGCCAAAGGAGAATGGAAGGCAAGAGATGCAGCTGATCTGCAAAGTGTGAGATTCTGACACAGAAACTGCATTTTAGCTGCAGTATTTAATATCTTCTGGGAAAGTCCTCCTAACAGTTGTAATTTGTCTCTCTCAAAGAATGACTTCTATTCTGGGCCAGTAAAAAGAGTCAGTGCAAAAGGAAAACTTTGATTTACTATACAGGACTTGAACCACTAAATAAAGAAAAGATCAATTAATATTGAAAGCAAACAAAGCTTTGGTGAAATAGTGATTTAACAAATTTCAACAGCATCATTACACATATCTTATGCTTACTGATACCTTAAACATTAGAGTCACTCAGTGCCCAAAACTAAGGTGCATCAGAATTTTAACATGGCATGCACCCTAAAAGTCTCATTTTTCTCTGTTTAATTTGGGAGGAGGAAAACTGATGGCAGCAACAAGTGAGCCTGGAAGATAGAATGCGAACAATAATGGATGGGTAAAATGTCATGTAACATCTTTTCAGCACTGTGATTTCTCCAGGCAACCCCCCTCTACCAACCCAAAGGCAACCATGGTCAGATTCCCACAAATCACAAAGCGAGTAGGTCTACAGAGGATAGGAATCCTCTCTAAATTAAGAAAAAGTATTATTTCTTTCCACTCCCCCAGGGATTAGTCTGGATATCAGAAGCATTTAAACTGGGTATTTGCTAAACAGATGTAAAAGAACCACAAGGGTTTATGTTTCAAGTTTTTCTCCATTTAATCCAGCAAGGGAAGAAGTCTATAATAAAAGCCCAGATTTCCGAGCCAGCTAAGAAAACTGAGGACATTGAATCTTGTTTTCAAAATATATATGTTTTGAGAGGGGATTTCTATTGAAAAAATAAGCCATGATGTATTTTTGATCCTGGTAGTAAATGATACAATAATTTAACTTCTATTTAAAAACTAGCACTTCTATCAAACCTTAATTGAGCTTAATCAGCCATTAACAATGGTTCTTATTGACTGAGAAATAAATGGTGATTGATTGGCCTGACATAATTAATTGTTATTGTAGTTTTCAACAATTTAAGTTCCTTTGCCCAGGCTACTCTTTCCACAATGTTTGAAAGATTTAATTAATACTCCTGTCAATAATTTAAATAGGCTTAGGATTCTGGGAATTACAGAGTAGTCATTTTCATGGCCAACTGGTCACAGAGCAATATATTGAAATTTTAATTCTGAGAACATTTGATTTGTAAAGCAGTATATACCTTCCTAAGACAACTCTGTGAAGGTTTTACACTGCAACTGTAAAATTTATGCTGTTCATTCCTTGATGTTTTGGTGGAGCACAGCTGGCACGGATATTGTCTCCTCCATCTCTCCCTGTGTAGCTGCCTCATTCCTTTATAAATTCTCTAAGGAACATATTTGATTTTTATTCATATATAAACACATTCAATTATTTTCTTTTGATGAAGTAAGATAATAAATGAAAGATGTGAAAACATTTTACAAGGCAGTCAATGCTGTTTGATGCTCTCTCTCCTTGATCCAGAACGTTGCTCCTGTCCCTACATTTCCTTGGGTTTACATTCTATGGAGCACCTGAAAGAAGATGCCCAAAACACAGTGGTGTGGAAGGTGAAGGCCCAAAAGAGAGGAAGTGAGAGATGGAATGCTAGAGCAGAATTATCTAAGGCTCATCTTTGTAGAAAGTCAGTGCTCAAAAAAGGAAACTCATTTTACAATTTCCTGTTTCATTCAAGTGCATGGGTTTTAATTTCAGGAAGGGGTTTCCCACACACTCCAGGTAAGGCACTCTCCTCTAAACTCCCACTCCTCCTTGGATGAGAAGCTGGCCCCAGAACCCACCTGCTTCTCCCACAGTTTACAGAAGCTGGTGAAGGACGAAGAACAGCATGAAAACCTTACTACCAAGCTTTTAGTGCAGGTACTCTGAAGTGGCCTCTGAACCTACAATTCTTAAAAAAAGCAGCTTCCCTTCACTCCAAAAAAAACATGTTTTGGGAACAGCTCCATGGCCTCTTCAATGTCTTGAACATTTTTTCCTCTTTATTCACCTGAAAATAGCCCCCTAAGATTTCTGATAGACTGGATTAATGCTTTTAAGCAAGTTATTTAGAAAACAAGCCATCAGGCATAAATCAGAAGAACATACTCTTACACCACTTGCAGGTTCCTGTGTGACTTGACCTTCAGAGTAGTGATGGCTTCAACAGCGGGTTGGAAACAGTGTGCCCAGGAAACCTGAGCAAAGTTGTGCTCCCTCAGAGGGAGGGAAAACACACCATAGGTTGAATCATTACACCATTAGCAGATCATTATTATTATTATTATTATTATTATTATTATTATTATTATTATAAGGGCCATGCTTTAGGGATTCAGAGGTATTACATATTTGATTCTAATTAATGAACTGCTCTACTCAGAAGATAGCCTGACTGCAAGGAGAGCACATATCTGCTGTTAAATTAATGTCACTAGGTAGCAGATGGATTCTGATTTTTATTTTTTTTATTGAAATTGAAGAAAGGAAATTGAACTTGGCAAAGTGCAATTGGGAAGTGACAGTAGGTATCTGAGACGGGCTGAAGCCTTTGAGGCTTGGGAAATGCAAATAGCAGCAAAAGGGCAGAGGGGAGGAATGAGTTCAGAGGGGCAAGTGCAGGCACAGCTGTGCACTGCTGTCAGGGAAAGGAAATGGAAACTAAAGCTAGAGCAAAAAATCCCACTGCCTCAGTGAGGCATCTGCCACATCCCAGGATGTCCCATTTCATCACCATGACATCTCTCATCTGTCTCTCTATAAAAAGAAAGATATACTTCCGTGTAGATCCCCTCGGTTCTCATCTGAATGAGGAGGGCATGGGCCAGCTGCTGCTTTCACTCTTCTGTGAGCATTTGGCCAGGACAGAAGCTACTGCACCTGCCTCATGTTTTGTCATGCTTTCAAGACACATTCAATCCATGACATCTTCTTACCATTAGATGGCTGGGGATGATTAAGGCCGTGGCTCCACTGACATATTTTATTTTGAAAAAGTATAAGTATGATCAGAACTGCGTTTCTGTAATTAGGAAACAGTCTGCAATAACTCCAAAGGAAATGGGGCAAACAACTAGTTAAATACACGGCCAATTCAAACTAATGTCATACTCCTATATCTGCCTCCAGAATGGGCAGATTTTAATCTAAATGCAAACTTTTAGTGGCCTGAATGGCATAATTTAAAAATAATTTTTGTTTCTCACTTTTTACCTTGCTCACTGTTCCAATATTTTAATATTAATATGAAATGTTAATACTGAACCAGTTTCATTTTTCCCTTGTAGTTTATCATGCCATCCCCACTAAACCTCTTTAAATAATTTGCTACTAGATGTTGTTTTAGACAAGACATCCATGCCACCCTTTTTTGATAAAATAATTCTGGGCAATTACTCTGTTAAATTTGCTTCAGCATTTCCAATTTCAATGTTTGCCTGTCTACAATCTTTTTTTTTTTTTTTTCAGATTTTCATTAATTTAGTGATAGGAATTAAAAGTTAGCACAGTTTCAGACTTCATATCAGCTATTTGGTGCCGTTGACATGAACAGATCGATTATATGCCACAAGTACTAATATGTGGTATGAACAGTTAATTTACCAAAGTTTTCTCAAAATTTTTAACCTCCCTCAGTGCATCTTCCAGGTTAAGGCTTACAATCCAACTACTTTTTTTACATTCTCCGAATTCATATTCTCAGAAAACTAATTTATGGTCAAGATGAACTGTAGGAAGCCTACCTTACTGTGCAGTCTAACTTCTATAAGAAATTCTGGAGAGTTCCCGGTGTTCAAGCACCATCACACCCAGTCTCCTCATGTACTGCAGAGTGCCATCCCTAGTGGTGTCCCCTACTTTACCCCTTGAGTTATTTCTCCTACTACAGTCTCTCATTTATACCACAGCTTTGATTATTGAAACCAATCATTTCAGTTTGGTTAAAGAAATTGAATCCCCCCCAAAACATACCTAAAATTAAAGTACAGGCTTCAATCCTTAGAGAACTGTAAGCACCTGGAATTCATGGTGCATTAAACCCCTCAGCACTGACCTTTAAGCTTTCTGGGTTATCCATAAAATTGCCTCTCCAATGTACGATCATTCAGGACAATGGGATCCCAACCACAAGACAACTTCATCGATCACAAGATTACAGCTTTCATGAGCTGACTTAGGTTCCTGCACACAGTAATTTTCCTTCTGTATCTGCCAGTGATTGTGGTTACTTTCACATCACATCTTGTGCGAAGTACCACCCTAGCACCTCACTGACCTACAATGGCAGCCAATGCTTGCCTGCCCTCTGGAATCAACCCCCGTGAGTGTTTATCAGCGTTGGTGCTAGGGAGGCACAGCCCATACTGCTGAGGAAAAAATGTGTTTGTTTTACTGCCACTTACTCCTGGAAAAACGGGGGCTACTGAATGTTCTGTTTTAATGGCTGATGTTACCATAGGTGCAAATATAAATCTGTTTTTACACTTAATACGCTGTGTGGCAGCAAGATCCAGCGGAAGATCCCTGCAAATGTAGACACCTACATGCACAGTGACCTGCTTACATCTGGGTTTGCACATAGCCATTTAGAGGATGTATAAAAGCTGTATTCAAAGCCCTCAATTTAAAACAATTTTCAGGCAGTCCCTGGCAGACTGAGTAGAAATGACGCTCAATAGTCATTCATCCAAATTTTATGTAGTTTTAATGCAGAGAGTTTTCTTTTAAATTCCAAAGTCTTAGATTGTGCCAAGAAGTTGCCATTGTATTGATTTTGATGGGGAATTCTGGTTTAGATTTGACGACATTGGTAGCAGCCCACATTTTGAGTGGATAACATCTAAAATTCAATGTCATGATGTTCAAGTATTTCCACTGATTTCTAGACACAAAATAAATTCAAGGACTTATATACATTGAATGCATTCTGTTTATTTGAGAAGGAAGATCTCATACGAGTGCCTGTTATGGAGGGCATCTCTTATCAGGTACAATAAAATCAACCATTGCTTCCAGCAGAATACAAAAATACACATCTCAGTGACTTCCATACAATAATAAATATGTAATCATGCATCCAACAATAAAAAGGCACGGAAAACTGGTCACTTAGTAGTCATAAAAATTACTAACTATATTAACAAAGCCACCCAAATTATCTGTACAAGGAAATGTAACAATATATTCCAAAGGTGAAAACACATAAAACATCTTTAAAATAGTATATGCAATAAATACCTCAATTGTTTTTATATATTAAAAATAAAACTGTGCCATTGTAAACAGTATGTAAACAAACAAAATTCACTGTTCCTTACCATTATTACAAGTAAATAAAGCCAAAAGTTACACCCCTGCTCTGTTAGATATACTTCATTGGCAAGTTTTGTCAGGCAGTTTAAAGTTTTACTCTTTTCTGCAGCAAACAGAGCCTGCTATGTGTGTAATTCTAAGTATTAGAGCAATTGCTAAGCTTCAAAACTGACTACCCAGGATGTAGTAGGTCATCAAAGAGAACTGGAACTAGGAAAAGCAATTCTTGCAGTGTTATGGACAGAAGTAATTTATTTTTACTACATATAATAGTGTGGGTAAAACTCAGCGGTTTATATAACACTGCTCTCCTACAGGACTCGAGGGGGCTGTACAGAGGTGGTGAGCATCCCTACTCCCTTGGGCGGAGAAAGTGAGGCACTCAGAGGTTAACTACGCTGCCCCCAGCCTTACACCAGCTCCACTGGCAGGAAACCAAAGGCAGAATCCAGACCTCCAGCCACTTCCTCCTCATTTCCTCTGATATCACACGGCCTTGCAGACAAATAAAGGTGTGTCCTGAGCTCCAGTCCTGATTAGAATTGCAGAAAGGCAACCAACACGCAAAAGGAAAGGTGTCTGCTGGTGTCTGGCCCCACTAACGACCACGAAACCTTGCCACCAAGTGAGGCAGGAGCACCATAGGAACTTCCCTACTAATCTGTAATCAGATCCGCATTAGCAGACTAACGAGCTCAGACAGAACCCTGTGTATCCTTAGCAAGCCTACTGATTGCCTCAAATGTTTATTCTTTTAAGGTCTGTTTCTACAGCCAACAAACTCCTAGAAAGTTCAACCAAGGTGCATACTTCCTGCCTATTAGCAAGGGGAAGGATAGGAATCTGAATATGATCCTTCCTTAAACTAAACTATAGGGAAAGATTCCCAGAAGTGGTGGGCAATTGCACAGATGTCTTCAGAAAGAGCCTCGTGAAGGAAGGTGTCTGGTGTCTGCTTTGTTATTTCTTCAGCTTCTGATAACTTTGACATAACTACCTCATTTTACGAGTCCAACTATCCCTGGGATGACTATCTATGATAAATATAAACTTACCTGTTCCCAACACATATATTTCAAAGTGCATGACAGCTCCTGTTTGAAAATTGTATTTTAGCCTTAGGTGAAGAAATTAGGATGCATCTATTTAGCTGTTTCACAGCCATATGGTTTTTATACAGGAAGAATACACTTTGAGCATACATAATTAGAAGATACCCTGAAAAGAGATTTAGGAAGCGCTGCATTATGATATTTTTCTCCCTTGTGCTATTAAAGAACTGATCCTTCTGCCTTCAGACAAATGATTTCTCTAATGTCAAGCAGTTGTCTGACTTGCCTTACCACTTAACATTTTCATAATTTTAATTGATCCATGGAATATTAAAAATCATTCAACACACTGGCTCTGAAGATACCTCCAAGTCTTGATGAAAAGCTTAAAGCCACATACTATGTAACATTTTTTTCCCCAATAAGGTACTTTTGGATAAGGTACTTCAAGTGTCTCATACCAGATCTGCAGAGACAGGTGAGATCAGTAAGTACAGAAAACAGACAGGACTACTTTTCATTTATCAGTGAATACTTCACATTTACCTGCAACATTGCATTCCCTCTTTGTGGAGAGAGGCATGAAAGGTGATGTCTTTTTAGATGATTCTGTATTAAATCTTACAAAAGTTATTTTAGAAGGTATTTTCTTAGACATATTCAAGGACCAGATCAATGAAAAATTCTGTACATTCTCTTAGGCATATATTCCCACCTGTGTTGTAGTTTGCAGGTTCCATAGAAAAATCCAAATAGAAACTGCAGATTTCACATTGGGAAAAAATAAATACATTTCACTCATTAAAAAATTATCACAGTAGGAAAATAGCCAGTAAACAATAGATTCAGAGGGGTTTAATCTTGGCCCCAGTGAGATCAATGGGAGTTTTGCCAAGGATTTCAAAAAAGCCAAAATTTTACCCAGAATCACATACAATTCTTTAGCTGACAACGATCATAAACATCCTACCACCCCATTGTATAAGTTAAATATTAATAAGCAACTGTAAACATCCTGCAATTCATCTGATATAAAAAATACTATAATAAAAACAATGCAGCATCTCAAGCACTGTATAGTTTTAAGTTTTTTTGGCTCTACACACAAGTTGGCATCATTATATTGAGCAAAACCAGGGTATGTATATACATCTCTATGTACAGGTGTGCTCTCACATACACACTATGAACTAGATACGACATATCTACTATACACATCCACACAAATACTGGCAAGAGAATGACGTTCATAGGTGTGGCATATAAAAGCCTACCCATGATCAATGTGAGGATCACTTTTATACAAGGAGCAATTTCCCTCCAAGCAAATCATCTGTAGGCTTACATATAAATGCTACAAGAACAAGAACAATCTCCAAGGGGCCTAAAGTACTGTTTAAAGCACAGCATATGCCTTAAGTCCCTAAAGATCTATATGATAGCAAAGATGATGGACTTTCATGTGGAATGAACGGGAAGAAGGGGAAACAAAGGACAGAAAGTACTGAGTACACACCACTTTTTATCTAAACCCATGCAAACCACATTAGATGTTTTCATTTTCAATTGAATATAGGTTTGGATTGAGTGGAAATCATGTGTTTCAGCTCTTTGCTACAAACTGCCATTTAGACACAAATATATGAGTTATGCAGAGCAGTGTCATATCTCTGCAACACTTCCATGTGTACTTCATGCATCCACTCATGCATGTAAATGGATGTTACTACAGAACTACCTAGCAGCTGTACTTGACTGGAATATCAGTGTAAGTTGCAAGCCTGGCTAATGACAGAAAACACCCATGCTGGGCTGGGATCCTCTCAGAACCTTTGAAATACCTTTAGATGAAATGTACCTTTCTTAGATGCCAGAACACACATTAAAAATGCATTAATGCAATTCCACAGTGCTCAACATTTGAAGATACCTGCTCTAGACAGACAGATGTGACAGCAAAGAGTTTTGTTAGTAGTGACTGATAGGCTTGCCATCACCATGAATTAAGACAAGGAGCTTCTAATATTATACGATATTAAATTATTTGTGTGTGATGACACCTACAAAGAAGAACCAGAGGGAAGGTGCAGAGATCAGGCCCCCTTCACCTTCCAGGAGCACCTCATCTGCCACTGTGAATATCACCTTGCCCTTTGATGATCCCATCAACATACAAGCATATTAAATTCCTAAGGTAACTGGCAGCTGTAGGAAGGTCTTTTAGGATTCAGCTCTTTTAGGATTCCAAGGATATGATGTGGAAAGGTGGCTAATGAAACAAATTATCTCAGGACTGGTTCACAAGCTGTGCTCCTTGAGTGGGAAAAATGGTAATTTTTGTCATATATGGACAATCACATTTTTCAAGGTACCCAGTTTAAGGAGACATAGAACCAAGACAGAAATTGGACACCACAAGTGACAGATGGTGCCTGTAGAAAATCCTCTGGAATGTGGCTTAGCACACAGTCCAAATGCCTGTTTCAACATATAGCCATGGCATCTTTTGAGAGGACAGTGCTACTAGGAACCTTCACACTGAGAATCTGTATGCCTGTGTGCTCCTGTGGGCTCCTTCCTAAACTATCTAACTAGAAAATCTTGCATCCTTGAAATTCTCATTAGAAGCCTCCAGGCCCCACTTTTCAGCAAACATGCTCTCCCCATCACTGAGAAGCAACACCAAGCAGCTTCGAATGGCTTTGCTCAATCTCCCCATTTACAAAATAATTGACTGTGACTGCAAGGAGAATTAGTCCTAAACAGAGCTTACTTCAACACCAGGAGAAAAACACAGTTATGTTTCTAACTCTTTCCCTGTTAATGGCACTGTCAGGTTATTAATTACATTAAAATCATTTTTATACAATTAAAGCTTTAGTTTTAAAAATCGGGATTTAAAATGCTAATTTTGTTTAAAAAGTCATAGAAGGGATTTGGGGCACTGTGGAGATTTTATTTCTGGTTTCTCACACAGTTTCCATAATGAAAACAAACTGTCCAATTTTACTATTTCTTCCTGTTAATTCATTTCTTCCTGTTTACCTTCCAGTTCACATACTCTTGTCTAGCTATACCTGGATCAAACACAGCTCCCTAAAATAGTTGTTTCCAACAGATTTGGGAAAAAATAGTTGCAAATTACTTTAAACTTTGTACCATATTGCTTTTATATTCAGTAGCTTTTCAATCCTAACACAAGTCTTTTAATAATACTAAAAAACTTTATTTTTCCAAAGTATTTGTTCCAATGAATAAAATATTCATTGGCCACTTGGATACTTGTCATACTAATAGCTACCATAACGTTCAGTGTTTTCAATGTCTTACACAGCTGGTAGTTAGCCAAAACACTTCTCTTTCCAAGGGCATTCTGTAGCTCCTGTTAATTGTTAGACAGAGCTTCTAGCAGGGATTGCAAAAATATAACTTATAGGATTTTAGTTCACTATGGTTATGCTAGACTTTGGAGCCTGAAGTCCTGGTGTCTTTTGCTCTCCTTGAGCACCCTACAGCTTTTTCCTGGCCTGCCCATCCAGCTCTTCTGAACGGAAACCATGGAGAGACACACAAGGGTCTCATCTTGCCAGAAGCTGGGAACTCATCCAGTTCTGGGAGCTGGTAAGCAATGTAAAAACATTAATAAAGGCATGACTGGTGTTAAACATAAATGAGGCACCAGCTTCTTCTGCCCCACTAATAAAAGAAATAGGTTATATGAACTCAAAATCCCATCAGAGAACTTATCAAATTTTTGTCAACTGGGAAACAAGTCTTTAATTATTTAAAACAGATGTTTGTAATTCTACCATGTGCACATATGAATTTTCTGTCGACTGTTCTGAAGGTGATAGGTCTTTAACCACTACAGCTAAATGGATTAACATTTGTCCAGGAATCCTCTTGGGTATGTATTCATCAGCATTTTGCTTCTTTGCACAAGTGTTAATAATGCTAATATTTTTTAATTTACATATGACAAGGGGATAGTGTTTTAGAATTAATTCTATGCACTGAAAAAGTCAGAAACATTTAATTTTTTTTTTTTCGGTTAAAATATTGAAGGTGATCACTATTAAGCCTACAGAAGTGGCTATGAATTTTGGTATTAGCTCCAACTGGCTACAGAAATTCTCTTCTCAAGGTCTCCAGACGGTTTCCAAATGGATTATAATTTTTGAGAAAAAGACTGGGCTTCTGTATGGCAGAAAAAAACATTTCAGGTAACTAAGCTAACACTTAACAGATCTATGAAACCTAATGCAACAGTAGTAGAAAACAACTAGAAATTTTTTTTTCTTTTTGTAAAAAAGATCCATTCCACACTATACTCTAGATATAAACACAGGAATTTATACAACCAGTAAAGATTTTATATTGATAATTACCAAATGTGGCTTTATCAATCCTGCTGATGTTACCATTCATCTCTGAAGATAAAGCAGAGATATTTTAAGTCCTGCCCAAAGACTAAATCCTGTCCAAACTCCTCAGCTTCCTCAAGTCATCAAAATCTTGTTCCTTAAGATAGCGATATAGTCATGTACAGTTCTTGCAAACATTAAACCTTCGCAGTTAGAATAAGCAGCATCAAAACTGTGATATGAAAATCATATCACAAAACATGCAATCCATGGAAACAGAATCAAAAATACAGGACAGCCTGCATTATAATGTATACAGTATGCTGCAGTTGAGAGGTATTTAAGTTATTGGGATGAAAAAATAAATTTAAAATTACTTATTTTATTTTTTTGTGGCTCTCACTTACTCATACAAGTGTCAAGATGATTTCCTGGTTGTAAGCTAAACAAATTGCTCCAGCTCAGTTATCCTCACCGAGATACATTCCTTGTGCCTTTACCTTTCACAAAGACTTTTTGCACTGCTAATTATTAATTACCAGAACTGTTGAACTCATAGGCAAGAATTTAATATTTAGGAGCACAGAGAGCACTGCAGAAACAACTGTAAACACTACTAATGCAATCATTAACAGGAAGCATCAAGCAAAATGGAATCACCATAGGGGGTTTTGTCTTGCATGTACATTATTTTTAAAGTAGGACTATGGAACATCCTCTCATATTTGTTTTATAAATTAATTTTCCATTACATTGTGAAAAAGGTATCCTGCCAGTCTTCCTGAAATGAAGACCAGATGCATTGAAAAACACTGATAATTTTACCCTTGAAGCAATGTTCATTATCAAGGCTTTATGAAATTTTCATTAATAGCATGAGCGAGTTCAATTAAAAAGTAAAATTGGCAGGTTACCAATTTCTCTGCAAAAAGCATAGGAAAATACTAAATGGACATTTATGAAGAAAAAAATCAATACCTCTCCTTTGAATTACAGTGATGTGGCATTGCAGTATTAATTACTTTGGGCAGGGATAGAGAGAGAAAGATGATTTCTATTTATTATTTACAGGACCAAGCATGTTAATTCCAGTCCCAAAACAAGAAATACTGGAATGAAATAGTCTGGGAGGGTTTTTGATCATATGCTTTACACTTTGCTGTTCTTCCAAGTTCAAAGCATTTTTCTTTGAAAGAAAGAAACATTCAGGAGAAAAGAATAGCAGTTAAGGGAAGCGACATAAAAATGTATCAAAGAAAATTTTCACTTGCCATCTTATAAAAACATCGATTTTTGAACCTTCTTTTCTTTGAAGTATTGCAAAACATCCCAAACACCTACAACCATGAGTTGTCTTGATTTCATTCAGTTTCTAAAAGGAAGGCAAGAGGCTTTATAAAGGCAAAACTTGCATGATCTAAATCAGAGGTTGATACAGCAATCAAATACAATGAACTGAGACAATCCTATTTGAAAATGACAAAATAGCAAATACACTTGGCAACCTGCTGCCATTTTAAAACATGTAGTTCTTATGTTTCTCTCTCTGAGGTGTAGAGCTTTCCATCTATATGAATACCAGCCACTACAAAAAAATGCAGATTACTCTGCATTCCTTTCAGGCTTTAATGTATACTGACCAAGGGAATCACATGTATTTGACTGGGGGGGAGGAAATTAATCCAGTAAATTTTGTATAGGGATGGTCTTGATATATCTAGCATCCTGAATCAGGCTCCTCAGGATCTTGTTTTCTAAAAAGCTAACTCCTTTTAGGGACGTGTTTACCTTGGTTTTGTTGAAATATTGCTTTGAAGCACTTTTCACAGAAGGATCAAATTACAGAAAATATGGTTCATTAAAAAATTTAGCTATTTATGTACTTAGCTCTAGGAGCTACGACTTTTACAGCAGTAAGGAAAAAAACCCAATACTTAGAATAATCATGAGAGAGTAACACTGTGTTCAGGCCTTCAGAAAAGCTACTTCACTTAAACACAGTTACAACCCACAACATCCACAGAGAACCCCTGTAAAAATATTTTGAGCCTCCTTGTCAGATGCATTTGCACTTCATAGCCAACACTAGTCTAAGGCATAGAGTTGCATAAAATTTGCTCTCCTGGGTATCTAATAAATACAGCATAAATGATACTTACAGTTTTGTTTTTTCCTACTCACATGTTTAAAAAAACTACTTAGGACAATCAAAGTTAAATTCTTTGGTGGTCATTTAGAAAAATGATCATTGATCAGTTGTCCTTTAGTGAGGTAATTTGAGGAGTGCTGTAAGAAATCTGTTGCAAACAACATTTTCCCATTTTCCCTGCCCAAAAGCAGCTCCCATTTTTTTAATATAGTCAGTGTAGACCTCTACACTTGACTTGAAGAGATCTGGTTCTGTAACCTATCTTAATGCATTATAGACAGCAAGGCTGAAAGTTGTAAAGAGATTGTATCTTACAATCAGGAAAGCAAAGAAAGTTCTGCTATGTACTATGTCCTTGAATAGACCAGAAGATTAGCTATGTTGTCTACTGTAACATCAGTATGCTAAAATGTTGTCATATGTTAAAATATAGTGTAGCTTATGGAGAGCCAGAGAGAAAAGGAAATAATGCTCACAAAGACTTGACAGATGTCACCTGAACATCATTAAAGAGGTGAATGTCAAGTACATTAAAATAAAACCAAAACCAACAAACTTTCCATTGTTTGCCCAACTTTCCATTTTTTGCATATGCTTTTCATAAAACAGCCTGAAAATCATACAATTTGGCAAAGACATTTTGATTTTTTTTTATGCAAAACCTAATAGAAAATAGCCTATTACTTTCATTTGTTTACCAGAATATCATTATCACAAAACTCCCAGAGTTGAGCCTGTTGAACCTACAGCAGCAAGAACACGAAGAACTACAATAATATACAAATTAAGCCTGTTTTGTTTGTTTTGACTTTTTTTTTCTCCAATAAAACAATGAGGATAATAGATTTTACTTTCCAAGGGATGAGTCCCATCTACTTGCCATGGAACAACTTCTGTCATATGCATGAGAAATGGAGGGCAAAACCAGGATGCAGTACTTGACATTGGCCCCTTTATACAAGAAAATAACTTTTGGTAAAAACCAAATGAAACCTGCCCATGAGGAAAACATGAATAGATGTTAAGATACTCTTTAATGTGCAAGAAACATCAAAGCTACTTGATTAAGTGAAAGTCAAGTGTTCCTTGTGCTGCAATGACACATTGCTAGGAACAGCAAGGAGTTTCTGTGCAAGTTTCTGGCAGGTGGTGCAAAGTCATCTCATCTCAAACATTTAGGTAGGACTTTTTTGTAGACATATGAAATTTATCTTCTGACTAGATTAATACTTTTGTGAAAAATTAACCAGGAAATTAAATTATGAACCTGTTTCATTTAAGTAAATAACCTTGCAAACTCTGGTCCAGAGCAATTTCTGAACAAAGATGGTTTTAATTTTTTTAACCTGTTCACACTCATGGATTACTACCTAGCATGTGATTCATCTTAGCATGCATAGTCAAAAACCTTAGAGTCTGGGGTTTTTTTAAGTTTTTATGGTCTACTGATGGCAGAGTGCTGTCAAGAAACAAATTGATACCTTTTTAAAGAAATGCACACAGATGCATTTTTAAATTAATAGTTAATTAGCAACAAGTAAAAGTTTACCCCACAAAAATCAAATCAGCTGCTACATTTTAAATATCTTATGTATGATAAATAAAGTTAAATTTTCCTTTAAGAAAGTTTCATTAATATTTAAACCTGCTTTTGAACAATTGAATAAATAAAACCATTAGTGCCTACAAGTTCAAATATGCTACAGATGTTTAAGACAACTGAATAACTACATTAAAATGCACCATGAGAAGATTAATTATCATTTTCCATGCAGGAAGCCAATTGATGTTTTTGTGAGGTACCGGTCTTTCAAAAATTCTCATAAGTTAGTTACCTGATAAACTTTCTGTACATGATATATTTAAAAATCTAACTGTACAGTGTTTCAATCATATATAATCTGCTGAATATGGCACAAATGCTAAGTTTCCACACCCACACACCCTTTGCCATAGAACACATTTTAGGCAGAACACAACACTGAAGAATAGAAAAGTGCCTGAAACAGGAGGAAAAAAAAAAAAAGAACACTCAAGTAGCAATAAATTAAATCTCATTCAAACCAATAAAAAAGTTGTTCAAGTGTTTAAAGTATCAGATGTGTCATGCAACAGAACAACAGACAATTCAGGCAGGCACACCATGCATTATAGTTTGCATTCATGGTATCACAAGGTATCTCTCCCCTCTTCTGCACGGCCGGCGAGTGCTGGATACCTGCGGCACTGCCAGGCTCACGTGTTGAACCTTCCAAACTTCTTGGTCTCCTGCACAGGAGGTTTTACAGACCTGCTCCTCAGAAGAATAACCAGATGACCTCATGCTGTACAGTGGCATCTTGCTGCAGCATAAAGAGAGGCATACTGAGCTGCATGTAAGCAAAGCAATCGTTTCTTGATTATATTTTCCAGTCAGTGCAGTTGATCATCAACCAATCAATTTACGAAACTGGGCTTATCCAAACTGGCCAATGTGCACACCAAGAAAACACAGAATGTATCATCTTTTCCTTTTTGTTTTGGCACAAATCCTTTCATACTCTTGCTGCGAGTTCTTCACCACACAAGAATTCAGAGATGCTAGCCTGTACAAACACCAGTGCTTATTCTTATTCTTCCATAGAAACTACAAGGACAGCCAAGTGCCTGCAATGGCTTTGCTTCTCCAGCAACTTTCTCTTCTCTCTTTAAGAAAAGCACCAGCATAATTACACTTCTGACAAAGGGGTGTTCTTGCTGAGCTCTTTAATTCCCTGGAGAATTCGCTTCATATGACCCACTTTCGTTATCCCCAGGTCCTACAGAAAATTTTAAAATAGAAAAAGAAAAAAAGAGAAGAAAAAGAAGGAAGTTTACTTTAAAAAAAAGAAAAAGAAGCTCCATTGATTATGATCTATCCATGCAACAGATGTCTACAAATGTGGTCTCTGCAATCAACACTAACCAGGAAGTGTTAGCAAGAGTTGCTTTACAAAAAGACTGCTTAGAGCATACAGTGAATCCCTCTCTGACTGCCAGACATAAAATTACTTACCTGCAATAGTGGCAACCCAGGGCACTTCAATATATGTCAAAATCATCTTTGACTTGACTTCTAACTACAAACACCTTTCACAATTTCTGGCAAAATAAAGGGAACAATCTCCCCCTCCTCTCTAACACAGCAATCAAATGCTTGGTAGGATGTGATGGATTGGGACTTCTGTCCAGCAGTCTCAGTTGATCTGAGACCCTGTGATGTCTGCTTTAGTCAACAAACTCACATATCCCCAGTTTCTCAAGGGAAAGTGGATGTAACGGCTAAAGGCATGTAGGACAACTTCCCTTTAGAGAGCAATAGAAAGAGTAAGCATTTGTTTTTCATTCCAAAAAGGTTACATCTCCTAGCATGGATGTTCCTGATTAGAGAGCTGGAAAAAAAATTCTCAGAAACGTGATAGTCATATCCCAAAGGAAATGTAAAAAGCACAAGAGTAAATCTCCTTGTAGCCACTAAATCATTCACATCAGCTGAAATGTTTCTATTATTGGTTTCCAGACCCATCTCTATACACAACAACAGACAAAATTTTTTTTGTAGCAAACTTTTTCCAGTATTAGTAATAGCTTTAGCAGCATCCTTTTTCAGTTTTGGCTGGTCCAATGATCAGAGAAGCAGAATGGGATGCCCAGCTGTGCTAATGAGCTCCCACTGCACTAATGAATTTTCAGCTCAGTTTGGTGGAAATCTGCTTCCCTTATCTGTAAAACACAGCTATGAAAAAGTCTTTAAAATCCATGTGTTAGTGGTGTTGAGCAATCAGAAGAGTCAAACACTAGTTATTTGTAGAATAAACCCTATATAAATAGATTGTGGTTAAATAACTAAAAAAAAAAAAACTAGAAAAGTTTCCCTATTTTTCTGAAATAAAAATAACTGCATTTTAATGGGAAGATTTTTCCATTACAAAGATATTAAAAAGAAGGGAGTGTAATTAGGCAGCTTGAAAAAATTTTTCTCATAAAGAGTGAAAAATGAAACCATATATATTATTCTGTACATACTCTTCACAAAGACTGTATCTACATTTCTACAGCCACAGAGACCTCAGAAAATCTGTATTCTATAGTACTTTAAAATGTTAGCATGCATTTAATTTTGGAAGAAAGGGGTGGTAAAATGGGCATGAATCAATTATTTTATTATAAAGGTAGCACAGCCAAGATTAAACAGATGGTTTAATTTTCAGAGAGCAAAGACTGAATTCTGGTTATGTTAGAGAGAAAAAATATTTGGTTGTTTCTTCAGTTGAAAACTATCAGCACTACAAATGGATGGTCATCCTTTACAGGACTTTGGCACAAAGGTGTCAGCCTTAAGGAGTTCAACATTTGTTCCTAAAAGTTCCGAAAGCAAGTGCTGTTCATGAACTACCTGAAAAAAACCTGATTTTCCACATCACTTTTTTTTTTTTCACATCTCACTTATAAAAAAACCTATTACTAATTTTTGTTAAGAGAGTTAATGTAGGTAGTAGTGAAATTCATCCTAAAATGACAGTAATATTTATCATTTTACATTTCTGTAATATTGTCTTTTTTATGTTAAACTTAATTCTCAAGTGAATAAAAAAAACCACACATGACTACCGAAACTAATGAAATAGCCTAGTTGCTATGTGGAGGAAATTCTACATAAGGGAAAACCCATAAGGACACTTTCTAAACCACAACAAACCACACGATTTAAAGGTTAAGAACTTACAAACTCTTCAGAACAAATATATTTTCATGGGTAGAACTTCTGTTGGATAAGCAATATAGTGAGATGCTGCCAGAGTTCAAAATCAGAGGAAAGAAACATATGAAATTCCCAAAAAACTCAGCTACTTTTCCCACCAACCTCTGTAAAGCAGTTCACAACACCTTTGATTCAGAGGCAAGAGATTTTGCATTTATTTCTCTTCCAGTTGAAGTTGCTGTAATGTATATCAGAGCAACAAATCTCACAAGCCTCATCAAACATTTTGGGGAGCCCTTTCTGTTACACACCTAGGGGAGAATAAACCCAACAACTTGGGATTTTTATGCTTTTATAATAGTTTTTGGTTTGGTGGAAACTAGAATTTATAGAGTCATAACACTAAATGCTATCTGGTATTGTCAGTTTACTGCTCATGCAGAAAAGTTTGCTGAAATTCTCTCCTCTCAGACTAAAAGGATCTGCTACATCAGAATATCATGCATCGCTCAGAGAACCAGATCTTCAAACATCCCTGCATATTTGTGCACGCATGGGTTTCATCATCCTCGATATAATATTTTCATATCTAATTGATATCTAGTTACAAAAAATTCAATTTGACTAAACTACAGTTTTGAAGAAGAAATTCTAGCCAGTCTAAAGGAAAACAACAGCCTTTCTTTTTTCCCCAGCTGTGGCCTTAGAACTACAGTATCACCTCTCCTCCTGCTCTCCCTAACCACTGTGTTATTTCCTGGACATTTTCTGGCCAAAGGTACCACCACTACCAAACAATTTATACAAGAACTCCTTAATAATAACTTCTTCCAAACGTGAAATCTACCCTATTTGCATCCCCAGTGTGAAAAGCCACTTAGCAAGTCTGAAATCTAACAAATCTTACAAAACTTTTTCCATAAAACAACTTTTTCAAAATATGCTACTGCAAAACACAGGGATGAAGTGTCACAGCTCTTGGCACAGAGTTTAGTTTGACTGACACTGCTTATCAAGTTGATCTGTGGCATGGAAAGCCTTTCTCCAAGCAAACCAACATTGCTATGGAGCTTCAAGGAGACATCATCCCCCTGGCCTACCAAATGTATTGCAGTTCTGATTATGACTAAAGTTACATGCATAGGAACATGGCTGTCAATGTTAATAATGTCAATATTTATTTCAGAAAAAGTTGGTTCAGTTTTCAATGTTTGATTTTAAAATAAGGTTAAAAAAAAAAAAAGTTGCACCAAGCCTTCTTTCTACAGTTTCTGCAGAGTAATTCACACTTTATTGCCCAGACATTCATCAAGCAAAAGAAAATAATGTGAGTGTAAATTTCTAATATCTCCCTAAATGAAATCAGGCATAAGAGGCTGGAGAAAGGTCATTACTGCAAGGACTGGGTGGAAACACATATTCTACTATTTCATTTGCCAGATGCCACACAGAGCTCTCTGAGACTGGGATAGACAAGTTATGCAGAAATATAATTAGAGGTGCCCAATTCCTCTGTCAGCATATCAATCTGTTCCAGTGATGTGTGCAAAGGAAGAGTGCTTCATCAAATCCTTCTCCATACTGCTTTTTATCTCTACTTTTGACCACAGAAAGAAAGGGAGACTCAGAGGATTCAATTAAAACAGGCAGCAATTTTTCCTGCTGCAGACATGAAAGGTAACAGAGGTAAAATATATCGTACATGAGTTAGGAGTGCATGAATCAATGGTGATCGCATTTAGCTTGTCAGGAAACACAAACCTTGTGGAGGAGAGGCTGTAGACAGATTACAGCTTGCAAGAGCACTGAAGGCTCATCTGCACACCTCGACAGCCAAAGGGAGGAAGGATTCACAGGGCAGCTTGTGACGTGTTCCTCATTTCCCAAGTACTACATTACACATCTTGACACCAATTCAGGTCACTGGCAGAAAACTGCAGGCTGCCTGAGCCACCCTTAATTGGCTCCCTGCAGAGACCATGTCCCTTAATCAGCAGGATGAGCACTAAACTCTGCTATTTAAATTCAGTGCTGTTACACAGACTGCAAGCCTGCCTGGCCAAAAGCCTGGCCTATCTTATGAACAGCACTGATTTGGAAGCTCTCAGCATCTGCTAACGAGCACATGGGGCGATTCTGGAGCAAGATTTGGTCAGCTTGGGACATGCCCTTTGCAACTTGTGTAGAGCAACTCCTCCTCCTCCATGTCTCCAGGCAGCACTGGAGAGAGGAGACAGTAGGCTCTATCTTTTCTAAGACAAGCCTTTATATATTTCATGGCATAGACCTTTGTGATGGGATTTTATTTACACTGAACCAGCATGAGCCTTAGCAACAGGGATACTGGGTTGATAATTACCCTGCTGCAGATTAAACTTGGTTTAAGTGCCAGTCATCTGGGCAGGCAGTCAAATTGATACTTATGAGAAATAAGGCATGGCCAGAAGCCATGTCCAGTTTAACACTGATCTTACCCACCATCACTTATTCCCAACCAACCATAGTTGGTTGGGACAGAACCAAAAACCAAAACTTAAGTTTTCTTAACATTTCAGTGAATCTGT
Source organism: Pseudopodoces humilis (assembly GCF_049639895.1). NCBI lineage: Eukaryota > Metazoa > Chordata > Aves > Passeriformes > Paridae > Pseudopodoces > Pseudopodoces humilis. Next base: position 59,198,285 of record NC_142201.1, on the reverse strand, counting down.
GCATTATATGATTTCTCAGTTGAATTTTAAGTTTGTTCAGCACTCATTCAGAACAGGGACTTGAAACATCACTGGAACACTGTGGTGGATTGCGTGGACAGTCGTCTATTTCTAAATGTTTGCAATGAGGGACTACCCTGAAAGTGTCCTTCCCTGTCAGAAACTATCCTGAAAGAAAGGAATTTAACTTCCATGGAAAGAAGCTTAGGCAGTCTAATACCAAAGAGCAAAATAAATCACAACAGCCAAACAGATTATCTCAAACACAGCTATTTTCAGCAGCTACTTTCTACTGCAACAGTACAAGCACTACCTTATAATACCAGGGTTTCACACTATATAAAAAACTTCACATAAAATAACACATTTGTATGAAAATATTGTCTCTACCTGGAGACTACTGCACTGTGGCTTGCACTCTAAATGTAAATGTTTACAATTTATACAATATCCTATTTCCTCTCTTACGTGCTAAAAGCAGTTGCAAAACCCATTACCAAGAACTCATTACTACTGAGTTCCTGGAAAAAGTAATTTAATGAATCCCCAAAGATATAGCTGCTATTACATATAATGGATGCACTTAAGTCATTCCTGAAAAGGACCAGCAAGCTCAAATAACCGTCTCACACTGCTGGGTAATGTTTCTCCCTGCAAAACTTACCTATCTGACCTCAGAGGAAAAAGACTGTATAATTTTGGAGTCAAAATAAAATACTCTTTTTCAAAAATCTATACAGCCAACATCAGAGGTTGGTTACCAATGAGAAAACGCATTTTGACACACAAACACGAAAGCCAAATACTGGAATTTATTAAGCTGCTTATCTCTCTCACACCCACTAAGTCAAATATATACACATTAAATCATGTGGAGCAGATCAGCCCCTGCAGGAGATAGATTTAAAATTATTATGACCATCATCAACTGATCCGTACTGATCGTGTTTAATGGAAACAGTGAACTCTTGAAAACATTGTATTACACAGATACCAGTAGGATATCAAATGTGCTTCTCCTATGCCTTCTGACATAAACTGCAACACCATCATCCTACATAAAGTAGAAAAAAAAAGAAAAAATAAAAAAAAAAGGAGGAAATTTTGGATAACACAGATATTTTCGGTTGTGAGTTCAAGTCAGCACTTCAGAAAGTCAGGCCCAAGGACAGCGCATATTAGTTTATTGCATATTTGCACAGTGTAAGCCAAGCTACAAGCAATGACAAGTGCAGGGAAAGAAGAAAGTTGGTTCTTGTTTTGTCAAAGAAAATGGTCAATAGCAGAAAAGTAGCACAAAGGAAATACCTTAAGATCTCGCCTTTCCAGATGTAAAAGCTCAGAGCCTCGGATGTCATGGCTGATGAAGATTTCTTTGTACTCTCCCAAACTGAGCAGATCCAGCCAAGCAGCAACTTCATCTGTGCCCCATTTTTGAACTACCAAAGTTAAGAGCAAAACCCCCTTAATTTCTACATGCTCAAATGCATCACAAGCAAAGGTTAGGCCAAAGGGAGTGGAAAACAGAGTAGAAGAGCCGTGCTAGCAAAGGGAAATGTTAGAGGTGTCTTTTCCACAAAAACTGACAATTTCCTTTTACATGCAGGTTACAGGTTAGCAGTTAACACAAGAAAGTATCTAAACAAAGTTGGGGTTCTTTGCTTTGCAGCCATGCTTTCAGCTTTACTCCAGTTTCTTCAGTAAAGCCTTTAAAACCTCATGTCCCAACAAATTCACATTAAACCAGCTTAGGATCAGTGATGCAAAGTCTAATGTTGTTCTGCTTTATGCCATTAATTTATTAGTAGTCATCCAGGAAGAAGAGAAGCCTTCAAAAACTAATTAAAATGTAAAATTAAAATAGCGTCCATACCTCAAATATAGCAATGGCAGCAAGCAAGTCCAGTTTTAATTAACAGATTCTAGCATTCTTAATTAAGACAAAAAGTACTCTTTAAGCTACTGTGTTACACAGGCCATTAAGAAGCTCTCTGTAAAACATTGTTCTCTAAAGTTAGTTGCCCACATTAGTCCCATTAAGACCACATACATTAAAAAAAATAGTTATGCTACTTATTGCTATAATTTTGCAACTTCATTCAATACTGATCACTTCATTTTATAATGAAGAGAAATCTGATGTCTAATCCAAAATTTAAATCTGATCAACAACTGCAAGATTTTGCAGACTGTGATCAACTGTTCATTTTAAAAAAAAGACATAGAAAGAGTTTTAGGACCACTGATTACATCCTGGACATAATCTTAAGGAAGTAAGCTGAATAAATGAAGTCAAAAAAATTGTTGAGTAAATGAATAAAAATGGGGAGAGAGGAGGGTGGAGTTTGTTCAACTTCTAATTAAAAAATCAGTATTGACTACCATGATTTTTCATTTGATCTGTCTCACTTACTGAACCTATAACCCACCCAAAATTTAAGAATAACTGGTTAATTAATCCAGTGTGATAAAAGTTATTTCACACCTAAAACTAACCTGAAAAACCTGAATTGGAGCTTCACAGGGAAACAATGTGTTTACCCATGGCTTGTATGGCTATGAGTAAATCAAATGTAACCAACAGCGAAGACACACACCCTGCTTGTTGCATGATAAAACTTTTGAAGTATTTTCACAGTAGTTCTTTGGTTCACTTGGGAGTATTGGGGTCCTATTGAATGCTTTCTAAAGGCACTGAAAGAAGTATTTATCCTAATGAAAATGCCAGTTAGCTCAGGTGCTTTCCACTTTGACTTTAGTCCTAGGTAAGTCATGTCACTTCGTACCAAAAAAATCCCATAAAATCACATTCACTGCAAATGCTACTACTTTTCTTGCAATTTCAAAACACATACCAGGCTGAGGGCTGGTCTTATGCTTCTGAATTTTTTCTTTTTTAAACTTTGGCACTATACGAAACACTGTACTTCTATTGTTTCTTTTAGCATAATCCAGAGGGGGATCCTGCATGAGAAAAGAGGCAGGGTTACATTTTTTAAGAGAAAACAACAGTTAAGTTATATGCTTGTGGTGGTAATTCATTCAATCTCAAAAAGCAAGGCCCAAATTTACTTCTGTAAGGAATAATGTCAGGATTTAACTATACATGTTTGAATTATTAAATATAAAATAAATATATATGTTTCATTTATTTATACATCAATCAAAATCTTTACATTTGTGAAAGGGAATAAAACACCAAAACAAAGCACTAAGCTTAGAAGGTTGTTCACAGCATACAGAAATGAGCCAGCATAACTACTGAAAGTGCCTCAAGAGATCATGAAAAATTGTAATTTACTTTTCCTTATCAAAAGAAAATTAAGTTCAGTTAAAATCAGAATGTATTAATCAAACTTACCTCATCATCATTTGGTTGAAAAACATAATAAAGCCAAGGAATCTCAGCAAGTTTTCTCAACTCTGTTTCCACACTGTGCAAAGCATCAGACAACAGTTCTTCATGGGGAGCTTCCAACTGCTGTTTATAAACAGGCCAGAAAAATACGACTTTTAGTTTAATGAGATTTAACATTTAAGTCATCTTGTTACCACATACCAACAGGTGACTACTTCACGGTGAGTATCAACGAATGGTGAAGACAAATAATCTTCCAAAATCAGACTTTCCTTCAGAGATGTGTGGGACCACCTTCATCTACATTTAGTATGGTCCAAATCACAATGGGATGACTGAGACAGCTGAGGCTTTAGGTGCAGACCAGTTGGGCATAGTTGTCAATCACTGTCATCCTTCACTACACTCCTGAGTCTTTACAGAGCAAGAGTGTTATCTGATAACACCACTACGAGGACACACTGGAAATGGAAACTACCAACAGAAGGGAGAGAAAACCTGAAGAGAAGAGCAAGTGGATGAAAAATCTTTGTACGAAAAGTGGTGTAAAAAAACGCAGTAGATGGTAGTAAACCTCAGTTATTTTTTGCAAATGTGTTCAGATGGTAAATCATTCCTTAATTTTCAAGTAAGAAGAAATGGATCTTGTGGAAGATTTCCATTTCCAAAGGTCTTCCAGTGGTGATATGATACCTGCACTACCCATTCTAAATAGGAGAGACAGGGAGCGATAGACAGTGCTGCTGGCTGAGGGTGGAAGGACTCCCTGGCAGGAGACAAAAAGACAAGGACATCAGTCAAGGCCAAAAGGAAAAAGAAAGTGGTAGCTGTGTAAAAACACTGGGACTTGACAATGCATGTGAATTTGGCTCTCTTAAGAGATACCCCACAGAGATACCTGTTCCCTTTAAAACTCCAGTCTGAAAACTGTTCTGCAGCTGTTGCATGACTAAACCCATGTGGAAGAGGTAAGGCAGGCAGCTGATCCCTTGAAAAGCTTTTTTGAGCTCATCTGAGATTGTTGAAACACCATTTTGAGGTAAAGAGTTGAATCCTAGAGCAAGTTGCTTGGAATCATTAATAAAGCAATCTGAGTATCTATTTCTCTCTTTTAAGTAAAGGTAGTACTAAAGCAGTGCAGATTGTCCTTCTGAAAAGATCTCTGTCACATCATAGTGAATGCATTTTTTAAACGGAGTTGTAAGAAAATCTTGGATCTCTAGTGCTGGGAAAGAATCTGACATTGCTGGAATTCGGTGATAAATTACAAACCCCATTTATCAACAAAAGTGTCTTTCTTTTGCTGCAGTAGTCTGCATATGTTCCCATCTTTCAAAGGAGAGACCATCTTCGGTAAGATCTTACTGTCTAGTATAATGATACTGGAAATATAAGTTCCCTTTGCTATCATGTGATTTTCTCTCCTACAGCTCAGAAAATTCAGTGTGCATCAGCAGCCTTTGATCTTTCTTTTCACTTAACTTTTTTTTTTTTTTTTTGACCATTTGGACAGTTCAGTTAATTTGGAGCAAATTACTCAAATCATCTACTTTCTATAAAAGAATGAAGCAAAGAATTCTGTCTTTCTCAACAAGTACTTATCTAATTGCTTGATTCTCAGAGGAAAACATTTTGCCTGGGGACAAAAAAAATGCTCATCTGATGGTGCTCCTGAAATAAATTCAAAATAATAATTCTGATACAGAAAGAATCAGCAGCTCAGGGCAAACTCTCCTCCTACAACATCTTGAAAAATCTTATTTCCATGATAAAAATTGACATTATGAATGAAGAAATAAAAATAAGGGATTTTTTAATTCCCTCTCTATTTAAATTTTTGATATGAAAATATTGTATTTCACTGAGTTTAGATAATTTTATACAGTTGAAATGAAAGAATCTGTCATACTTTTTCCTTAATGCCATTGAAAACTGTGCTCTGTTCCAGACTGGAAATGCTTTTTAGAATTAAAAAACAAAACCAGTGCATTTGGAAAGTAGCTAGAAAATAGATAGTATTTTTAATTTTTTCCAAACTGTATTCCAGCCATAAGCATCTGAGAGATCCCACAAATCAGCTTCATTGTCCCATCTTGAGCAGCCTGGTCTCATAGATGTCCCTGCTCATGGCAAGGGAGTTGGAATTAGAAGATCTTTAAGGTCACATCACCTCAAATCATTCCGTGATCCTATGTTATTATCATTTCACTAAAAATTATATTTTAGCATTTGTTGTGATTTAATGCTCCTACTGTTGTATGAACTGTGTTAATCATAGCTCTTACAGGAGGTGGAAGGAACCACAGACTTGTTTTATGTTTATTTACAGTTTGTTTTTTTTCCTCTTCCTCAGGAGCTGTAGCAGCAAAACTCAACAGCCAGTAAATGGCAACCAAAGCACCAGATTATCAAGTGTCCTAATTTAGTTGCTGGCTGAGGTTAAACCAAGTAGTATAAGCACCAAAGACATGAGATTACTTCTCTCAAGTGCTTTATCACAGGAAAAATGGATGTGGGAGAAGTGAAGATGCCAAAAAAATAGAAGAATATATGAAAGAAAGAATGTCTGTCGTTGTCAGAGGAGAAAGATCTTTTGGAGAACAGTCTATGATGGGAGTGGCTGATGCATCAAGCAACATCTTCCACTTCATCTCTCTCTATTTTAATTGCATGAGGGACCAACATTCAGGCAACTTCAGCATTTATAAAATACATGGCTATAAAGTTAACCAGGGTGCCTGGTTACTGTGACTGTGACATACTGCTCTAAGCAAGCATGATGTCAAATGAGCGTAATGGGACACCTCTGGAAAATTATCTTGATACCTTCCAAACAGACTTTTTATTAAAAAAAAGTGTAAAAAAAGGGCCTGATGCAGCCTCATGAAGACGTTTGCACAGCCATAATAAGAAGCAGAAGCAGTACAACACGTAAAAATTCAGAAATGGAAAAAGGAATCAAACTAAGCTTTGGAGCCTGAAGAAGGGCCCAGTTCAACAACACAAGATCCCAGCCTGCTGCAGAAAAGGTAAGGTTCCATAATAACATTATTTCCAAACTGTCTTGATAAATTTCAGCAGTCCTAGTATGACATCACCAGCTTAAATGTTTTCTTCTAATTTTTTTGGTAAAATTATTTAATTTTTTTTTTTTTTAAATCTCTATGCTAATTTCCCACTAAATTGGAAATATATGGGACTAGCAACAGCAATTTGAAAAAAAACCAACAGATTTTTTTCCCCTTTTCTCAAACAAAAACATCTAATAAAATAGCTTTCCCTTTGAAAACACTGTAAAATAAAACATGTGAACCGAATCTTTGACTATTTCTATAGCTTAAACAATTACTAGCCTTTAGACTAATATTTATATAATATATTAGACTAATATTATATTTAGACTATATTCACTTTTGGTTATTCTAAAACAGACTCATACAATTTATCACTTGCTTAAAAAGGTATGTGCACCTGCAGTAAGTTTTATATTCTAACTCAGGTAAATGAAAATATTCCTATTAATATCTATTTTTAATTACAACACTTAAATAAACAAGTTAGCAATAAACCTCCTTTTGAATCTAAAGAAAATGTAACTGCTCCTACTGAGTATCTTCTTAACGTAAAACTGGACAAGCATAGAAAACCTGACATTTTTCTTCTCTTCACAATGTCAATAGAGAAATTTTCTAATTATACATCCAGATACAACTGTTGAGAAACCTTCATCATTTTAGACACAAACACTTGCCAAAGAAGATACAAAGTCTTCAAGTACCATTAATGGTTTACTGAATACATACAGTTAAAGATTATAAAATAGCTGCTGACAGGTATTAGAACAAGAGCGATATTTACTTGCCCAGATTAGGTCTGCAGAAATTGATTGTATGAGTCTAAGCAGCTCTCACCCCAGGCTCTCCTTAAACTCTAAAGACGGTCACATAATAGTTCTCCAGAAGTTCTCTTAAATGCTACATCTCCAGAAGATAAATAATCTCCTTCTAAAATAGGCCTCCAAGAGAGCTGAGTGTGAATCAGCCCCACAAGGATACCTATTTCTCTGATTATTAACAAGAGGAGTCCAAGCAATGACTTAGATATTTGAAGTGAGGCAAGATGGATGCCAGTCTATGAGATTTCAAAACTCATTCTGATCCAACCACAAATGCAGTATAATCTTCTCCTATTAACCTTGCAGAGCTTCTTGCAGTGTGTCCTCCCTTTGGCACCAATTTACAAAAATCAGCAAAGAACCAGTCATGGATGATCTGAACGAAGGAATAAAGCTGTGTGTTTTGTGACCTTACCAAAGGAACTCTTCCTACTAGCAGAGATTCTGTTTCATTGTGTAAGGCCTTCACATTGACAGCTATCTCCATGGCAGTGTTTCTGGTAAGGCTCTGGGGAATAAGAAGCATAAACATACTTTGAAGTGATGCAAGTCAGTACTTTCGCCTTACAGCACAGATCTTAAGTGCCTTCTCCTACGAGAAATACATCTGTTTAGCTCTAAACTGACAATCTGTTCAACACTGAGAATAGAAACCAAAAATGTAGTATCTATTTACTGTCTTTTCCTCCACTTCATTTAGTATGACATTAATACAGTCCTGAAGATCATCGGGTAACCAGCCGCCATATCAATCCACATATGACAAAGGCCAGCAGAAAACAATTACTATTGATTTCAATTTTTCACCTTATCCTCAGCAGAAGCAAGTTGCTAACCATACTTCAAGAAGCAAAGGTCAACTAACATATTTACCATGCATCAATTTAGGTTAGATATGGATAGCCTCTACCTAATTAATCATTTCTGGGTCCAATCCCTGAAAACACTCAGATTATCTAGTGTGAAGAGAGAAACTAGGAAACTCATTTCCCCTCAGCTCCTTTGCCTTCTCTGTATAGCACTTGGACAGCAATTAAGCATGAGCATTTCTGTGAAAGCATCCGCAGAAATTGACCTTCATAGAGTAACAGATTTGGTTCAGCCTCTGTCACACCTCCATCCTCTCTGAGGATATGCCTGCACAGTACCAGGTGGGGAGGACAATGGTGAATGCAGAAACTGCATCTTCCTCCTTCTCATCCGGCTTGTTTTCAAATGGGAGTAGGGAATACAATACAGCCCCCGTGCCAGAAGCTTGTGCACCCAGACTTTATAGCTTATTTACATAAATCTCTGTTCTTCTTTACCTCAGGAAACCTTGGGTTGGCTTTATTTAATGCATGTGAACATGCATTAACTGCGTGAGCAAGCTCCTGCTCCAAGAGACCATGTACTTTTGCTGCTTCACAGATCCTACAAAAACATTTAGAATGGAGAATAATATTTCTTAATTTCTTTAAAGAATTCTTGAGTACACAACTTCATCAGATGAGAAAATACACAAGAACATGTTTCATAAAACACTCAGAAAATTATAGTCCTTTATAACAAAAATTGAAAGGCAAGTATCTCTTCAAGCAATATAGCACCTTGTAGAAATTATATCCATCACAATGATTATTTATGATGCAACAAAATACTGAGATATATTTCTTTTTCTTAGAACTATATGCTATGCTACAGAACTATATATAGAACTATATACAGAGCTATGCTATACAAGAAAAATGGACCAAAAAATGTTGGTCTTATTAATTCAAGCAAAATCTACGGAGGAAAACTCTAGCACATTGCAATAATTTACTCAAAATTATCTTCGAAACCCTTACACCTATTTCACAAGGTCTAGCCTCCAGATGTGACATGAAAATTGGCTGCAATCAATTAAGATTATGGGAGGTCCAGCTGTGACTACAGCCTCCAGACCATCCCTAGAACAGTAAACTTTTTAAGATGTCCTGGCTAAACTTCACTTTGGGTAATTAATAAACTAAACTATTTGTCTATGACTGCAGTATAAAGACAGTATGTAGCCCTTCCTTTCTTATATATTATTGGTGATTTTGATGCTAAAGCTGTTATGATAAATTGAATAGCAGCTTTATAAAATGTTCTGGGGAAAAAAAGAAAAGCTTTTCTTTATCTCAGCCCATATGAACAACTGAAGTGTCCATCCTGCAGACTTTTAAAGGGTTTCTTCCAATAATTCCCAATTATATTTTTGCTTTGTCATAAAAAGAGAAGCTTCAATTTTTGCAAAGAAGCTTCCCAGTTTTTAATTTCTGCTGCTGCTACAGAAAGTTGGTTTTTACAAGAAAAAGAAAAACCAACACAAAAAGACGCAAAAAATTTAAAAAATACATAGAAAAAGCACACAAAAAGAAGTTGAGCCTTAAAAATAAGGCTCTTAATTTTTTTAATTAGAAAAAGAACTACCGATATAGCAGCAACAAAACTTTAATCAAAAACCAGGGAAAATTAACACTTCTAAGTCTCTGTATGAATTTGCATTAATAATTCAGTATTGCTGTCTAGGTTGCCAATCCAACTTACTAATTTTACTGTACCTGGTGATAAGTTCTTCTGCAGCTTGTGAGCACAACTGGATCTGTGCAACTTCTTCTTCTGTAGCCAACTCAACAGCTTGCTGAGGGTACAAGGGAGATCGAATGACAGGTTTGCAGGAATCATACTTCTGTTTGTCCTCCCAAGACTTCAGGGTGTTTTCAAAGGCCTAATCAAAATGAATTGCACATTCAATTCACAGCACTCAGGAGTATTCTTACCCATTAAAAAATTTAGTTTTACATTATATATAAATTTCAATTATATGTTAATTTAGTTAAAATTAATTTAACAAATAAACAAGTGCTTATATAAATTATACTACTTGATTAAATAATTTTTACTCCTACAGTTTTTAAAACTTAGTATAGAGAGTAAATCACTTCTGAAAGCTGGTTCTCTGTCTCCTCCCCATGATCTTCAAAATGTGTCTTCCAAACCAATAAGAACACTAAAACAGTGATAATGGTTGGACTCAATCATCCTAGAGGTATTTTCCAACCTAAATAATTCTTGAGTTTCATGATTCTCTAATGCAAGCACATTTTGTGTGGATAGCAAGATTGAAATTCAGAACTGATACAGAATTCAAGCAATAAAAATGGTGGATTAAAAAACAAATTTACTAAATATAGAGTTCAAATTCTACCTTAACTTCACCCTAAATTCAAGATCCAGCTAGTGGATGGAGAACTGAGTGGCAGTTGTACCTTTCACACAATAGTCCTAGACAAGCATGAACTCTCCAGTGGTTTTGTGCCTAGGTTGTACTTGTGTCTCTCCTGTCTGAGACTGGTTCATGGGGGAGAGGGAGGATTGGTAGGACAGAGAGAGAAATCTGCAGAGAACTGTTCTCGAAAATGGACAGTATAGAACTTTTCTATTTAGGCAATTGTGTTAAAATTTTCAGTATGTGACTGATATAACACACCTAGAGAAAAAGAAGTAGTAGAAGGGGAAGGAGGGAGGGAGGAATAGATAAAATGTTGACCATTCTTACTATACAATAATAAGACTATAGGAATAGCACTAAAAAAACAAATAAAAGTTAACAAAGCATTGCCACTTACACAAAATAATAACTCTCTATCTGGCTCATTATAGAAACTATATCACTGTAAGTAAATGCATGAATTATATAAATAGTTATAAAACATTTTTATAAGTACTGTTTTATTCACGTTATAACTGAAACAAATTATTACAGAAACCAGTGTTAACAATGGTAGCTCTTTCTGCAACATACTCTGTCTCGTGTCAGCATCTGAGCTCTGTTTTTATGTATGATCTTAATAACTCCTGGGGGCTGGATCCATGCCTCTCCATCGACTTGCACTGGAACCCCTTCATCGCCAAGTATGGTGATCTTTACTGACCGGCACTGGAAAAGAACAAACACATTATCTTGTAGGGCAATAAATACTGGTGGGACTGACAGGCCACCTGTAATCTGTTGATTATGAGGAGCTGTGGCTTCTCTCCAGAACTGTCTCAGGAATTAAGCTCTCCTATACTTCATTCATCATTGAAGACAATTTGTTACCCGCTAGAAGCAAAACAATGTCAGCACTTTATTAATGTATAGGGTGATGGCCATCAAGAGTCCCACTACTTGCCAGAATCCCAAACTGCTGCCAACCATCCTGCATGCTTGCAAGTAAGCAACAAACCTGAGCTATCCTGTGGTGCTGCAGTTTGATGACTCTGGACACTGCCATCTGCATGCTGCCAAATACAGCAACAACTTCTAAGATTTTATCATCAAACGATGGAGCTCCAAATATCTGTGAGGAAAAGAAAGTATTCAATTTTTGATGGCAAATCCAGTGTTTAGATTGCAATGAAAGACAGATTCATTTGCAGATTTGTTTTCAACATTTAAATGCTCCAACTTCTTTACTGTACAATAACTACTGTTTCTCCAAAGTCATAGAAACAAGATACCACAGACAACAGGCAAATATAATTTATAACATGATGATACCATTTGAAATATCTGAATGACAAGGCATATCCTTATATAGGAAGGATGGCATGTTTCAGCATGCAGATTAAAACATGTTTGTCAAGGCAAGATGAAAGGCCAATCAAAATCTCTGCTTGGTTAATGTACTTAGTATCTAAGAAGTTCTTGAAGGTGAAAGAAATAATGCTTTCCTTTTCTTCTCAGAAGTGCTCATGTGTTTATATTCTGAATTCTCTGGAAACAAACGTCTGAGTCCATGCTCTGCTTTGTTTAACGCAGCTTTGATATGAAGACAATCTTGTTTGTGCTGTCTATAATTATCCACTGTAAACAGGAAAACCACTTCGGTATGGAACAAATGTCCTGTGCAGCCAAGGTGCTGAATTTCCCCACGCTCACACAAAGCACAGGAAGTCTCGCCACCTGGTGTGCTGCCGGGGAACTCAGCCACAGGACAGACCTCAGGCTGGACTCCAGCTGACACTGGTGACACTCTGGCAGGTAACACCGTGCTCAGGTCACTTGAAGCTTGGCCATTTCACCTTGATACGCAATAGGGAGCAAAGAGGGAGAAAAATCAGCAGGGAAGATCACTCCAGTAAGAGTTTAATGGGTAGAGAGATCGCCTCTCTGACCAATACTTGCACTCCCTCAGCTGGCACCTTAGGCAGAGTAAACTGCACCAGTAACACCTGAGACCAGACTGGAGAAAATCCATTTCTCCATCAGAATTTTTTTTTCCCCCCCAGTTTCCATGGATTTTTTCCCATTTTTCATAGGAATATATGAGCGTCTTGAAAAGAACCAAGATGATTCTTGGTTCTTGGAACCAAGGTGATTCTGCTGTTCCACGAGAAAAAAGGGTGGAGAGGTTTTGATCCAGTAACTGACGTTTACAGAGCTAGTTCTGGCATGTGTTAAGAAAAAGTATTTGTAACATTTCATTTATTTTGTGTTGCCATTTCAGCAAAAAGACAGGAAAAACTCAACCCAATCTTCTGCTTTGTCTCTCCACCAGTAATATCTGTATTAAAACCAATCTCTTTTTTTTCTCCTTTTTTTTTCTTTTAAAGGCAAGCTAATCTCCGTGGATCAACATTCAAATTGACTCCTTTCCTGTTGCAGGTCATGTTTCCAGTGTGTCTTCTGGACAACAAAATAACATGCCTTAACAAGCTGTGCTCAAGCCAGTCAGGGTGCAGATGCCCTGCTTGGCTCACTGCTAATGTTTCAGCAATAGTAAGAACTGTCAAGGTAACGTCTTTCATTTGTCAAGACAAGCAGAACCAGCAGCACTTCAGACCACCACCACCACCTCTTGATGAAGAGTCATCCTGATGAAGCATCTTGATGAAGACTGCACTAAAGCACTGAATTATGCTCCTAACTTTGGCTAGAACAAACATGTCACTCTGCTGGCACATCTGCTCACTAGAAGACTAATAATGACTAATAATATCAGTAAAACCATTCCAGGACACACACATTTGCTGTAAACCAGTATGAAAGCTGGGACAGATCTTCTCTCTCACTGAAACAAGTCCAGGGAGAATAACAGACTCCTGAACAAGGGCTGAGCAGATGTAGAGCAGCTTTCAAGTTCTGACTATGAACATGGAATATATAAGCTTTAGAAATCCATTGCTAAATATAAATAGAATTTCCATCCTCTGACATATACCAAAAATAAGAAAAAGGACACTAAAACATGTCTAAATTTATTTTTTGACTTTTATATATGTGTAGATATATACACCTATATCAAACATATATATATACACATGCAATTATATATGTATTATATAATATAAACATGAAATTATATATAATAGATCTTAAATTATATCAATCTATGTATGTTATATCTACATATGTTTGTATGTGTGTATTAAAAAATAAAAGGATAACAACTCACAAGAAACCTAAAACTTTTTGGCAAAAAAGTCCTGGATTGTCTCCATCAAAATCACAAGCCATTTTGCAACTACAATTTTAGGTGATTCAGACATCACACACTAAATCAGGGCATGCAGATGAGGATAATCTGCTAGTAATTACAGTTGGCATGCTGTGTAGCAGCAGCAGCACTGTTCCAGGTTGTAAGGTACATAGGGATCCATGTGGTGAAATGTTTCTTAGGAGTTGAAAGAAAGGAGGGGAAAAAGATACCTTGAAGTATTTTAAAGGATCATTGAAAATAATATTCAAAAACCAGTTTATACCCCACTAAATTCTCAGTCACTAAATTCATTAGTCTTCATTTTCTGATTCATCATCCCTCACAGAAAAGCTGTTTGAAGAACAGGAGGAAAATTAAGGTATAAACTTTGAGTGACTATCCTGTATACCTTGCTTGTTAAGACTATAGCAAACAGAGGAATCTACGCTTTGAGAAACCTTATTTACAAGTATCTGTAAAATAATATAGAGAGAAATTACTTGTGCTTCTGTTTATAAAATTAGTTTCTAAAAATACTCATAGAACCATTTAAAAAACAAAATAATTATGTTTTATTATGAACATTTTGCTGGAATGGACATGACAGAAGACAATGGACAGTAAAAAATCATGGAATATATTTTCAATTACAAAAATGAGCAGGTCAATACAGTTTGAACTGAAACACCCTCCTCAAATAAGAATTGTTATCCAAACTATATGCTACTACTATTAAAATCAAGTGAGGAGAACAGTTCATTATATTTTTTGCTGAATTTGCCCAGAAGGTTAAATTAAGTCTCTTTAATGCTACTTACATCATCTTCTTTGGTTCCACCCCAGAAATTAGTCCCACCAGCATAGCTGGGAATGTTTAGCACAGCTATGCCCTGCAGGCTTGGAAGGGGGATGTACTGTCCGTCACACTGTAATGGATAAAAGCTCCTTCAGTACATAAATAATACGATAAAAGTTACCAGTAAAGAGTAATTTTTAGCACATGAAGCTTCAACAGAGATGGCAGGGGAGGACAAAGTCATTAAGAGGTCTGGCACAAGACTACTTCCTCTGTGCAATGAAACACCTCTAAAATACCTCTAAAACACCTCTTCTTTCCAATCTTAGCACTGATTTTTGCAGAGGTAAAAAACATGTTTTTCTACATGCTGTAGCATCTACAGCAGTGGTAGTCCATGAGTTTTGAAAGAAACATTTTCACGTCCCTTGATTTCTCATGCACTTAGACCATGGTCTGTCTATCAAGGATTAAAAATCTTTTTGCTCTAAGAAAACCAATCTCCCTGAGTGCACACAGTAAGACTGCCAAGCACATTACAGAAAGATTCATTTATACATTCAGTAACTAGTCTTCCATCCTATATCAGCATTCCCAAAATTGCAACAGACTTGTTGTTTAGTCAAATCCATTTAAGCCAGGGGCGGGGGTGTGTCAAGTATATCCAAGAATATTTCTGGCAGAGCCATAAACATGGTTAGCTGTCAGTGTTTGCATATATTGTTGACTTCCTGTAAAAATAACTTATTTCTCCTCCCAAAAGTGCAAAGACAAATCTAGGACTGACCCCACAGGTGTCACCCTGGCTGTAGATGGGAGTTGTTGATTTTGGAGGTAAGAGGTCACGCTTATGTCCAGCTGTTGAGTCCCTCCTTACTGCTTTAGCTCCCAAAACACATAAGTCACTCCATGTCCTGCTCAACACGATCATGGGATGACATCAATCTCACTTTTGGCCGAGAGTAAATTCACAGACATCAGTGAAATCACTCTTGACTTAGAGCAGTACAACTGCCTGCAGCGGGGAGCCCAATGATCTCAAACCATTCCACTGGGAGTCAAAAGTGCAGTCCTGCAGCAGTGCCACAGGCATGGAATTGAAGCAAGTTACAAACACAAGGTTGTAAATGCTGGACCCAGGTGTCACTTTATGGACCATGAAGTTGCCAGTCTATAAGCTGCCTATAAGGAAGATTGCTAGATAACTGCACATGACCAGTCCACAGAAGGATCTTAAAATTATACAAATAAAAAAGAAAATCTAAAGAAATAAGGACAAAATCTACAGCATCTTTATCAGGAGGAGAAAGAGATGCAAATTATTTCCAGAATGTGTTTAATGCTCTCTTTTTGTGATTTAATCTTAGCAGCATGTATGTGATATTTTAATCAAGATGTGACAGTAGTCAAAATATGGTGTGATAGTAATAGATGTTGCACAACTATTTGTATTACAGTAGAATTCTGTCTCTAATGCCTGAATATGCAGGCATAATATATCTAATGTTATGCAAGACAACAGTAAATGTGGAATTTTTACTTGCTGACTTACCTACAGGAATATTAAAAAAATAATTATGGAAAGGTCAGCAATATTATCACATCTTATTTGAATCCAGTTCAAAAGATCCTTAAAATAGAATTCTATCTGCAGTATACATAACGTTCTCTCCTGTCATTATATTTGCTAACTACTGCATAATTCCTTGATAATTACTCAATCCTTAGCTAAAAGCAATCTGCTGCTGCCAGACAAAATCCTACTAAATCTCAGAGTGAGAAAGATCTCCAGTAACCTAAAATTATTCTTTCAACTTCAAAAGTTACCCTCATATAAATATCATAAACTTCTATATGAAATAGCATGAAATAAAAAGAGAAATTATATATGTTCTCTGTCAAAATCCACCTTAGATATTCTTTGGGTGAAAAGAACAGTAACCGTCCTGTAGTCTTTGTCTGCATTTGGGAATCATTTCTATCTCCTTTAAGTTCCCAGTACCACAGATTCTATGTTAGAACTTAAAAGCCAAAAAATAACTACGTTTAGACATATAACTTGTTGTTGCTTTGATAATATCTTGCTTTTTTTGTGTGGCTACCAAAGTCTCTACTGGTGTAGCTGGGCTCCTTGTGATGCATATTCAGAATCTCTTCTCTTTTGTCAGGAATCTTTTACTATTTACATGCTTCTCCTATATGTGCAGCTTTCAGATAATTTAAATTGAACTTGGAAGATTAAGACTCCTTATCTCTTTTCTTCTTTTTATTTTATGGGCATTTTTGTGGTTGCCCTTGAAACCTGGTCTGTCTTCTCATACCGTGAACATTAAGAAATATATTCTACCTACACAATTTATTATCTTTTTTCAACCCAGAATTTACAAGAAACATAATACTGGGCATTTTGTGATCTTTAAGTACTGACATTTTACTCAAAAACACGACTTGGAGAACCAACTTTTACATAGCATAGCTTTACACAGAGCCTTTGAGGTCAGTTTGGGTTGACATAAGAACAATAAGAGGTTTCAAAAATAAGCACTAATTCTTCACAATACATTGTGCAAGCAACTCTCTCCATAAATAAAATTTACCTCAAGTTGAACTTTTTGTTCTAAGTTCTTGTAAGTTCTCTGCAATAGCTCTTTTGTGCCAAGAACTCCATACCACATCATATTTTTCGTTCGACTTCTGAAAGCAGGCAAAACAGGATTCACATATTGACATAAACACATTATTGTGTCTTGTATTTGTAGAAAAAATTAAGAAATTCATATAAAGGGGTAAGGAAAAGAATGGAAACATCTTGGCTCTGTTACTGACAGAGTAATTATATTACCTGCATTTTTCAGGGTGCTCTTCTCGCTTATTATTAAATTCCAGTGAAATTTTTGCATCTAACCCAATTCCAAAGTAGTTGTTCATGACACATTTTTCTGAATATCCTTCCCTGTTAGAAGAAAAGAGAAAATCAGGTGTACATTTGTACAGAACAAGGACACACAAACATCTTTGACCAAGACTGTGATTGGTCACAGAACAGAATATGAACTAAGATACTTCAAGAGATCTTCCCTCTGAATCTTCCTGAGTAAACTGGTTTGGGTGGAAAAACCCAGCTCTGAAAGATTACTCTGTCCTACTCCTCCAGGTGAGCAAGGCATAAGTGAGCAAATGTCTCCCATTATTTTCAGCTGCAGCAAAAATATTTGCACTGCTCATAACTAAATCAGCGCAATCCAGCTCGTTTTCAGACATTGAGGTCTACTGCCAAATGATGGCAAACAAGAAATTCATAATGCAAAAAAATAAAAGACTACAAAAATGTAAGAAGGATGCCCTTAAGGAAAGCAAAACAGTACATTTAGAAAAAAAAATATTTCTTACAAGGAATCTGGATCCGGGTCAATAAACGGCGTAGCACCAAATGGATCGATGTTTGCTAGCAACATTTTGCTAATAATTGAACTTCCTGCAATGGAAGCAGCTAGACCAGCCCTTAAACCTGATTAAAAAAGAAAAAAACAAAACAAAACAAAACAAAACAGAAAGAAAATAATAAAAAAAAATTTGTATTTGATAAATAGACAAACATATAATATAAGCCACATACTGGGAAACAAAATTCATTAAATCTGTATCGGGAAAGATTGTGATTCTATCTCAGTTTTTACCAAAATTGCTTATCTTTCCAGGTCTCTGGCTCCCTTAAGCAGAAAGGCAGCTGTGCTGTGTTGTGGTAGCTCTCTTCAGGTACCACAATTAAGAAAGAAAAAAACAAAGAAAATTTAGGTTTTCAGGCCAACGTTCACTAGCTGGCATAGTAACCAAATGGGTGACCTAACATCCAAAAAGACTGCTAGACCTTTTAATTCAGTTTAACCTTCATTTCCAAACTCTCAATGATTTTTCTTTTGTCTTATCCTTTGGAAGCATACATAAGGAATATTCTTACCATTTTTACAACTGGTGGAGCCATAGTTTAACTTAATTTGAACACAGCCTCAACAGGTCTGCTTTGACTAATATCAATTTCACTCAACAAAATGCTCTGTAATGCATGTAAACAAAGCAAAATACTAACAGCTTTCACTTAAATTTGCCTAAGAAAAAAAACATAAGCTTGGTTCTACTGTGATTTAGCTATATTAATTAAGTTAATCAAAATGGGGTTTTATTAGTGCTCTCTAGAATTAATTACATTTGGAGCAGAACAGATATTTTTTCATGTGCCAATTGCATTTGGGTAAGAACAGATTTTTTTCCAATTGTTTTACAGAGCAGCTTTGTGTGGTTTCAGTTATCCACTTCCAGAGAGATATCCACAGACAGTTCTTACTCAGAGGGTTAAACTTTACAAAGCTTTGTTCCTCAGCCTCTTCATCCTAATCCATTGATTAGGATAAATGATAGAAGGATTTGGGGGTACCTGTGGATGAAAAATCGGATGCAACCTGGCAATGTAAGCTTGCAGCCCTGAAAGCCAAATGTGTCCTGGGCTGCATCAAGAGCAGCACAGGGCGAGGGAGGGGATTCTGCCCCTCTGCTCTGCACCTACACTGCTGCATCCAGCTTTGGGGATCCCAACATAAGAAGGACATGGGCCTGCTGGAATGGGTCCACAGAGGGCCCTAAAGATGGTCAGAGGGCTGGATGACTTCTCCTGAGAAGACAGGCTGAGAGAGCCATGGTTGTCCAGCCTGGCAAGGAGAAGGCTCCAGGGAGAATTTATTGTGCCTTTTCAAAATATAGAGCAGGTTTATAAGAAAGATCGAGAGACTTTTCACCAGGGCCTGCAGTGACAGGGGAAAGGGCAGTGGTTTTAAACTCAAATGGGGTAGGTTTAGATTAGACAAAAAAAGGAAAATGTTTGGGATAAGGGTAGCGAGACATGGAAAGAGACAGCCCAGAGAAGCTGTACAAACCCCACCACTGGAAGTGCCCAAGGTCAGGCTGAATGGTTTTCTGAGCAACCTGATCTAGTGAAAGATGTCAATGCCCATGACAGAGAGCTGTACTAGACCATCTTTAGAGTTCTCTTCCAACCCAAACCACTCTGCAATTCTATGATCCTGAATTTTGCTTTTCACCATTCAGAATCAAATGCAACACTTCTGCTATTTCTGGTGTTGTGCCAAATGGTCAGAAATATTCTACATCATTATGCATTTCCTCCTATACAATACAACACAAAGATGTATATGTCAGTTTGAACAAATTCAGGGCATGAAGTAAAAGTCATTATTTGACAGCAAGCAGGAGACTGGAAGACAATATTAAAGTAGGGTAGTAACAGCAGATTTCAAAATCATAATTACCTGGGCAGATAATCCTCGTGTTAAGTACTGGGAGGTTTTCCTTGCTTGCTGCCAAAGCTGGAGCAGAGAAAGAACCTGTCTGAGAATGGATACCTCGGCTTGTACGTCTATCAGGAGATCTTGGTGCAGTTTTACCTGTGCAGAAAAAATAGAAGAACAATAATTAGACCTATTATGACATTACCAATACATAGTTTTCACAGCCCTGAAAATACATCAAAAGCATTTAATTTAATCTGTTACCACCCCATGACAAAAGTCCTTCCTCCTCATATCACAGTTTTTCTTCTAAATACAGTAAGAAAACTAGAAACAGACCAAGTGATAAACACAAATTAAAATGAGTAAGTGTGCATGGCACTCAACATGATGAGCTCCCAACTTATACTTCAAGCTACCAGCAAAAGTATTAGATGTATTAAATGTAAGTATGTTCATAAAATGTATCATATTCACCTTAAAATGCAACAGTATTTAACACTGCAGTAAACTTCTGATAAACATATTACTGAGATAATTAAACTTAAATTTCATCTGTTTACTTATAAATATACATATATTATACAGTAGATTATCATTTATAACAATTTAAATATAAGTAGTTCCATTGCCTGTAGGTTAGAGTATCTATCTCATCAACACCTACACTAATTTTTCAAGCAGCTAAAATGGGCCCATGCCTGCATCCGATCCTGAAAAAAAAAAGAATCAGGGAAAATTCTGATACCTTTATTTACAGCCAAATTGAAAACTTCAAGGGAAGGGAAAAAGCCATGTTCACCTTTGTCTTCTACATTTAGAAAGATTGTGGGAACCATCAGTTTTCCATCATCTTTTTTCACAGAAAAACTCAGAAAACAAACAAACCAGCAATTTCCCAAATAATGACCTTATTAAAATTCTCCAGAAGATGGATCAGTGAAACCTTGACAGATATCGATGTTTAGTAGCTAATGTAACTGTTACTGACAAAGGCTCAGGAAAAGGAAAGGGAGGAATACCAAGGGGGAAGAGCGGAGATTCACAAAGAGTAGCTGGTAGCTCAGTTATCCAGTCATCTTGTGGCTGCCTCTGGAGGCGATGAAGAAGGATTGGCTTTGCAGAGGGCTGACTTTGGGTGATATAAGTTACTTTCCTGGTAGAACCTGTTTCACACAGCCTGAGAGAATATGCCAGTGCCTGCTTCACAGCCTGGGGAAGTCAATCTTTGTGAGGTTCAGCCCCATCAGACATACCCAGAAACCGGTTGCACCCCAAGGAAAAAGTTTGGGTATTACCAAATGCTTTGTTATAGCATTTCCATGTGCATGTAGAAAACTCTTGCACAACAGAGGGCCACAGACAGACACTTCTTGGCTATCTTTCCTCCAGATTATCTGACATGTTAAAACTACTTCATCTTAGGACAACTTCAAACTTGATCATCTGAAGAAGCTCAGAACAAAAAAATGAAATTATTTCAGGATAATATGATCTTTCCTCTCAAAACATGAAAACTAATCCAGCAAAAATAGAATTAGTAGGACTATCATCAAGACAACAGCAGGGAAACAGCATCAGGAATGTGGTGGGAAGGAAAGAATCCATCTTTTTCCCTGTCAGGAGTGGGACAAATCAAGTCATGTCAATCATAACTTAGCCTGAAAGTAACATGGGTGTACTGTATAAAGACACTAATGGAAAGAAAATGTAGAATGGGAAAACCTAGAGACAAAAGGAATAACTAGAACAAGGGTTTAGACATTGTGTTCACATCACTTCAGGACAGGATTTGTCCATTCATGGGGTTTTTTTTTAAGAGATGATAATCTAACATAGAACTGTAAATGGAATGGCAAATTCTTCACTTTCTTGTATCCTTGGAGTAAGATTACACAGCTTTCTGGATGACTTGCTGAAGTAGAAAAACAACACATTGATTTGTATCTATGCATGATCAAACACTGTAATAATGTCAAAAAAATAAAATTGAATAAAAATGGCAAGTGATACCTAACAGGAGTTATTAAATATTTAGATGAAGGTATTAACATATAGAAAAACATAATCTTCATTAAATGACCAGGAAGACCCTCATAGGGTAAAATATAATACTCAGAACAAAATTAACATTCATTTTTCATAATACTACTGAAAAATTCCCCACACTGTTCACACAGTCTGTTTTCTCTTGTGCTCTCTCTCTGTACTCGTGAACAAGGCAGTTGTATTAAATAGGAAAATCAGCAGAGCAGCTGCTCTTTATTTGACAGATGAGACTCATGGGAATGACTGCAATAAAGATAAACTTTTGCTGTGAATGCTCTGATAAAAACAACAGAGCCTTAATGAGTAAAACTGATGTTTCAGTGAAGATAATTGAATTCATGTTTCATGTTTGTCCTTAAACTGTCCGGTGACAGAATAATACAGCTCCCCATTAGGTACAGAAATTATACCATCAAGAAACAAGGAGTTCAATAAATTTCTAGACCTGTATATCTTTATTATACAGTTCTGACAGTAGGATTTGGTCATTTGTAGGGCCAGCATCCTCTATGAGCTACTATTGAAAAGAGACAACCAACATGCATTGATTCCTATAACCTATATATATTCCTATATATATATATATATAGGATTCCTATAACCTATATATATATATATATATATATTCCTATAACCCTATAATGGGAAAATAAAAGGGACCAGTGAAGAGACAATCACTGGAGAAAGCCTTTCTGGAGAAAACATGAGATCCAGGGTCAACAGAAGCCCCAATATCCCAGTGTCTTATTTCCAAAGTAGGAGCTACAGACACAGGCACCAGCTTCAGAGCAGAGCCTTATGGGGACAGCTTTTGAGGATTTTAATGTGGGTTGGGGTGAAAAAAAGAGATGCAAATCCCAAAATACTTTTCTCATTTTGCCCCAAGAAGTTGCTCACCAAGTATCTAGAGGATGGGCTTTGCTGCCTACCAGCTACCACTGTTTCTCTGTGACTCACAGATCATCTTGTCACCTCACCAGCCATGCATCACTGTCCATTTTAATTACATGGAAACGACTGAAATTTCCATTGCTAAGAAGCAGCTTGCCTAAAATTTCTATGTAGCTTGAGAATCTCAGTCTGCAACTGAGACATGCTATTGCCACCACCACCTAGGTTCTTTGCTCAGGTTCATGTAGAAAGGTGAGGGTAAACACTGGATTCAATTCAGGCACTTCTCTCCCCAACAAGTGCCTTCTCAGCTTTGTAAATACACTCCAAAATACCGCTTATCTATTATTTCCCTCATTTTTCTCTTAACTTTAATTTATTCAAATCTATTAGAATTTGTGAGTAGTTTCCAGTCAAACAGGATGCTAGTATTTTTAATAATGGAACCAATTATGCTCCAAATATAACTATAAAGAGATGAAAATTTTCTATTTTACTCCTAATTTACTCACTTGATGGAGACTCAAGTTCCTTTGTATCTTCCTCTTTTTCCTCTTCTTTGGATTCATCCAATTCTTTGCTGTATTCTACTGGAGACTGGTTCACTTGTTCTTCACTATGAGCATTTTGCTCATCCACAACTGTTATTCAGAGAAAAGACAAAGTTTCAAAGATTCTAAAGAAAAACTGCATACACTGAAATAAGCACTTTTTTGGGTAGCTTTTAGTTTTAAAATATCAACAAAAGAGTTCTATCATCAATTCAGTGAGAGTCAGTCAAGTCTTTACCAGTCGATAAAGATTTACTGTCAGAAACTTTCATTTTGTGGAGGCTAATAGTTAAAAGAAATATACTTTTATATGTGCACACACATACATACATAAGTATTCACACGTGCAGAGTCATCAACATTCAAACAAGCTGTATTTCTTTTCCTTGCAGCTTGTAATAAACACATAATTTTATCTATGTAAGGATATAGAAATCAAATTTTGTAATGAAAACTTATTCCATTTTGACAAATAAACAAACATCATTATCCTATCCTATTCTACTGGTCTGGATCAAAATGTTGCTGATGTGCACCTTTTTCAGCTTGTTCAATGATCTGCCTCACAGCCTTCTTCAAGCTATTTGCTCGGAGCATTAACTGCTCCCTTGGTTTGAAGAGCTTCTGGGAAGACTTTGAGACACACTCTGCTAATTGCTCTTTACTTTCAGACAAGGATTCTTCACTTGAGAACTCCTCTGGCTCTTCTTCCACAATGGGAGGAGCAATGCCTGGGAGAATGGGAGCAGCCTGGGCTTCTGTGTGAAGAGCCTGGAGCAATAGGTCCAGCTTTTCATTTAACTCTGAGCACTAAGACAAAGTAGAAAAGACACACACACATCAATCAAAAAAAAAAATTCAACATTGAACATGTGAATATTTTCAGGAAATACAGCACCAGATTATATTTGAAACTGTAGGTGTCTTTAGTGTCTATGTAATACCTCATGTAAAATTCAAAATCCAGGTTCAACACTTCAGAATGTCAGATTATGAGTAGGTCTGAATGGGCTTTTTGCAGACCCCGTGACACTCAAGCAGATTAGAGCAATTATAATAAAAACCTCCTACACTTAGATTCAAATAACACTCCATGCTAATGAGTGTTATTTGAATCTAACACTCAGCCTGCCCCATAACTGCACAGATTACATCCTACTCCTACTCCTCTTGCAAAGATTTGCAGCATAGAAAACCACCAGAAGTTTGGCCATACATGGGTGTTCAGTGCCCTAATTTTGAGAGGTATCTATCAGCTGTTAGACTGAGACACATGGGGCTGTTCTTGCCATACAGCTGTATATTTGAGCAAGTGAGTTGTCACAGAGCAAGCAGCTCAAGCCAGAATCAGACACTGTCAAATGCCTCTCCCCAACACTAAGTAATTGTTCTCTCTAGGTACACAGGAAAATAAAGGATTTTCTGAGCCTAAGAGAAAGCACTCTCTAGCCTTGGAATAGTTAAAAACTAATTTTCTAAAATGTGCATCGGATAGAAACATGAACCACAAATTGCCACTTAGCAAGTACATTTTCTTACTCTGGTATTGTCAAGGACTTTGTTTTCTTCTTTTCAGCTCATGTAAATTTCGTGTCTCATACCAAATCCTACTGTTGTTTTCTTTCCCAATGTTTTTGTAACATGATCTCTGTATTTTGCAGCTTAAACCACTATTTTTAACATTGTGATCTGCCTCCCCTTCATTCTCGCAGCATAGTCTTCATTATCCCACTGTTTTCCTGTAGCTAACTTAATCCCTAGAAGTATAACTAATGCAAAAAAAACCACCCTTTTATGTCTATGTATGCTACCATGAACTTTATCCTTTATGAAGAAAGAAAGTATAAACAGATTTAAAGGGATCTCAGAGTTTAAAGATGATTTGGAAATAATTAACTCTATGCAATAAGAAGAGAAGAATTTTGAAGTGACTGGTTGAAATGAAAGCCAAGCTGGGCATTCTAGAGCAATGTGAAAATTAAACATCCATGAGCTATAAACTTTAAGAACCCAACAACTTTAAACCTGAACATAGTCATAGTCTTACTTTAATGGCCATGGCATCAGCTTCCTCTGCATTTTCCGATGGTTTTTCATAAGTCTTCCCTATTTTGGCAACAAAGTCCTTTACAGTTTCACATAAAATTCTTCAGATAAAAAAAGGAGAGGGGAAGAAATTAAATGAAATAAAATAGGTATGTTTTGAATATCAAATTCTTACAGCA
This sequence comes from Pseudopodoces humilis, assembly GCF_049639895.1. NCBI lineage: Eukaryota > Metazoa > Chordata > Aves > Passeriformes > Paridae > Pseudopodoces > Pseudopodoces humilis. The sequence continues at coordinate 59,172,750 of NC_142201.1, read as the reverse complement.
ATTTATTTTTATGTACACTGTTACAAATCACTCTTTTTGGAAACTGAATTCCATGATCATACTTGCAAATCAGATGACACTCTTTTCGATAGCTTCCAAAATTGAAGTGATAAGCTTTAAAATAAGAACTCTTTCACTTAAGCCTTGGCACACATTGTATTTCAGCCTCTTACCTAAAATTAACATGACTTATTTTATCCATTCCTTTGCTTGTACGCTTTCCCTACAAGAGACCTTAGCAAACTTGCATTCAATTTGGTAACTTCAAACACAGTCATGCAAATTCCCATGCAAAGTTGGAGCTTAAAAGCCGTGGAGAAAATCTACTGACTTTAAGGGAGCACTTCTTAGATGAAAGCATATGGCCACATACATCCCCATTGCACAGCTTGTGCTTTTGAACCAACCCTGAAGCTTATCTGTGCAAACTACAGTGGCTGCAATGAATTTTCACTGTGTAAATCAGAAAAAGACTTGGTTCTTGTTACCTGCACTGCAGACAGACAGCAAACTTACTAATGAAGTGCCGATAATTGCTTAGTACTGTTCATTTGGTTGACATTTTTCTGACAGAAATTAAACAGATTTAACAAGGTACAGAACAAATTTAGAATCTGGAGTTAATAATATCCTGCAGTTTTATCTTCTACATATGCTATATATAGTTTAAAAATGAAATTTTGTTAACTTGCTTTTACAAGAAGAAAAAAAGATGTAATGGTATTCAGATGTATTTTAAAAGATTCCATGACTAGTCTTTTGCATATTGAAAAACCCAAGATGTTTTTTTCATAGAGAAGGTATACACAGAACAGCTCTGACTTCAGATTATGTCCATGATTTGCCAAATTTCTCTCATTTCAAGATGTTTCAATTCGGGGAAAATATCCCATTAATATCGTAGATCAGTATTGATTGAACTGATATAGACTGGAATACAGCAAAGCTACCTAAGCTGAAGTTCTGCTTCACACTGATGAAATTCTTTGTCCTCTAAACATATGCATTACAACAAATAGCCAGAAGGAATGCAGTGTGAAGCAGATCACATCTTTGCATTATTTAGTTTCATATTTAAGCCACGCATGGATTTGGAATGATTTAACACCATTTTATATAGATAATGTGCGATTATTGCTTTAATTTAGAATGAAGCCATCCATTACAACTGTACCATCTAAAAATTTTGCAGAAAAGAAATCCACTCTAAAAGATATAAATCAAGATATATTAAGCCAAGCCAGTTGGCCATCCATAAGAAAATCAGGCTTAGACAGAATGCTATTATGGTGATGATGTTACATGGGGAATTTATCCCCCACATAGTACATAAAACTAATTGACTCACTTGGCAGATGATATGACAACTGAATGCTGATCAGAATTGAGAATTTTTGCAAGATGAGCAGCAACTGAATCCTCATAAGCAGATATCTGAAAACAGAAAGAAAAGAGACTTCATTCCAGCAGTTTAACACCAAGTAGTGGGTTTAAACACCTCAAAAATAGCAGGATTTCCATTTCAGATCTAATACAAGACCAAGTGTCTGGCAACAAAGATTCTATGTGCATACTGCATTTTATGTACTAGATTTTAAATATTCCAAGTTGGACTGCATCTGAGATCTTGCTCCACAGTTCTTTTCCTACTGTAGAGAAAACATTATTTCTAGGCTAAAATAAGTCTGTGAGGCAGAAAATAATTTACCTTCTCAGATTTATAACAACCTACAGTATTATAATCTAATATCTTTTACTTCTAAAATAAGTAAAGCTTTCCTCAAATAAATTGCTCAATAAGAAAAAGAATAAATTTAAAGTTTGCAGTTATGATCTGGAATTTTCACTTTACTGTCAGGTGGACTCTCACGGGCAGGGGGTACCTCACAAACCACAACTGACAAAGGCTGCCAAACTTGTATACTGCTATCAAAACCAGTCCTCAAGGAGCAAACCATTTAGGGCTTAGCCTTTACAAGAACCTTAAAAATTACAAATTAAAAAATACTAAGGAAAATATTTGGACTGGATCAAAAATGAATCCTCACACACCATATCTTATCTCAAAATAGTTGAGTCCAATTTTAAAAGAAAATTCTAACAAAAGTCCAAATCCAAAGCTAAAAATAAATGCAGTTCTGACAGCTCCCTTTAAGATCTCTTGAAATCTCTTACTATGCTTTTGTTATTTATTTTGGACAGACAGATATATCACTTCAGTTTTTTCTCCTAAAACCCAGCCTTCATTGTAGGACTCTGACATTGAATCAGTTTTCATTTCAAAGGAGAAAACAAAATATAAACACCTGATCTGTAAGAATTAACTACAGTTTTTCAAACAAACAATATTTCTGGAAATCAAGTGGAATTAGTCTCCTGAAACTGCAGGAGGAAGGAAGGGGAAAATGAAAAGAATGGAATACATACTTCCATTTGCTTTGCAAACTATGGTGTAATCCAACACCTACTATAAGGTTAAATTTTTTTTTCTGAAATAGCTTAACTCAGTAAACAATGTAAAAACCCCATTCAAATAGATATTGAACAGGGTACTCAAAAGCAAACAGTTTTGTCCAACTCAAGTAATGACAGGTATTATAGCCTACAGAATACATTTTCTAAAAAGAAGTTTTATATGAACAAGCAGTTCCTTCCATTTTCAGAAGGGGCTAAAAAAAGTTTCAAAGCCAGAAATAACTGGAACAAAATGATGATGAAGACACACTTGAAAATTTTAACTGTCTTGAAAAATTAGGGGTGATAAAGCCTTGATCTGCATTGCTGACATCAGAAGCAGAGCTGTGTGCAAAGCAACCCCCTTAAAATCTCAGCCTCTTTGCATCTCTTTATCCAGCAATCCATCAAAGGTTATAACCTCCTTGCCAATTAAAAGAGCCTGAATAATTAAATTGTTCAAGAGACTGCTGATTAATTATGGCTTCTCAAGTACTTTTGAGCTACAGTTGATATGCATTAACTTTCTTGGGAATATATTATTTTCTCCTTTTCAGTCAAAATTTTCATGCCAATTAATTTGATTAAAGCATCTCCCTCTCTCAAAACTGAAACCTCATCAGCTAGTACAAGCAAAATTCTAGTCTGGAAGACAGGCTAAGCTTTTCTTTCATGAAGCTTAGGATTTTGAGCTCTCTCAAAGAACAAAGAGAAAGTTGGGCGATATCACCTGATCAAACTCAAGCTGCAAAATCTTCTGTCTTTAGGAATACAGCCCTTGCCTCCAAAATGCTGGGGGCTTTTTTTCAATGCTTAACCCAAACTCAACATAGCAGACATTTGCTTTTATATATTCAAAAAATACCTTATTTTACAAATAATTATGTATATTTTCATAGTATATATATTATACAGTAATATAGCACTTTATTATATTACTATATTAAAAATTCTATATAATATAGAATAACATGTAAGAATTATCTAAAATACATAGTATTATTATATATTACATAATAATATGACACTACATTACACTCTTGTCTAACATGATACATAAATAAGCTTTCTCATACGTATTAAAATATATATATACATGCAGGAAGAAATTTTTCAGAAAGCTTTTCTGTAGACTCCTTTTCTTCATTCCTTCTAGGCAAATAATACAGAACTGGAAACATTACTTGCTTGAGATATACAGCAAGAAAAGGCCTTAGTTCAGTTACAAGATCTCAAAACACCTATTTTTCACACAAATGCTTCAGTTATGGCTACTGACATCCCAGAAGTGCCAAGTTAAGTACACAAAACAACAAAACAAAAGTAAAAGTGCACCTGGCACTCCTCTGACTCTTCTGCAGTCGCAGGAAGAATAGAAGGCTTTGCTGGTAATTTCAGTTCATATGACATTATACTCCACCTGAAAGAAACATAAGTTTCCAGACTGTTAGTTTTACATTCTCTCTACTATATTAACAAAAAGAAAATTCATTGTCATACCACAGAACAGCTATGTATAAAAAAAAAGCAGCTTAATTTGTAGTTGTAAACTGTATTGGGTGAACTAACTGAGATTAAAGGTAATTATTTGTTTTATTGCTCAGATTATTTTTAGTGATTTGATTATCAGTATCATTTGTGAAAAAATCATGGGACATTCAGTATAGGCAATAAAGATTTTCTGGAACAAAAACATTCACATTACAAAATGTGAAATGTGAAAATTTGTGCAAACATTCTACAGAAGTCAAAGGAAACTAGACATCTTCCTAAAGAAAAGTCTTTAAAGTGACATTAGCATTCCATCTCAACTAGAGGAGGCAGCATGAAAAAGCAAATGATGAAGTGTCTTCCTTGACATATATATATATTATTTTTTGTCTGGTACAGGACAGCACTTGACAGCACAGATAGTATGAAACCACTAATAGCAACAACATCTTTCAAAGTCTGCTGAAAAGAACACGTAATCACTGCAGATGGGCCTTTTTTTCCTGAATTTTTTTTTCAAGCAAGTCCACTGAAATTAGACCAAAAAATGAAACAGAGGATTTTTTCACTACAGAAAAAGGGAAACATGATTTAATCTACAAGTTGTTCAGAATCTGAGGATCAGTAACAAGCATTTCTCTACATACTTTGCAGTAAAACAATCAAGTAGTCTGCAGAACAGCTTAAAATAAAAAAAGGCTTTTTTCTCTACTTCATAAAAATAACCTAAAGTAAAATCCCTTATGATGACATTCAAGTGTTTTGTAACTAGAGCAAGAACAGAAACACTCATGAGAGAAAGGAACAGCATAAGAAATACGCCTCTCAAAAGCAGTGCTAGACTTACATTGGAACAACATGACCATCATCATGTCTGATTTTTTTTTTTTTAAATAGGGATTTCTGCTTTCCTTTATGGATGAAAATAGCACAAAACAAGGAGTGGGAAGATCTCATTTTTTTGACAAAGAGAAAGCCTCAAACAGAAGTATTAGTCATGGATCCAATTAGCCCAGCATCTTGTCAACAGCTGATGCCTCAGGAAAGGGTGAAAGCACTCAAGGTGAGTTTTCCCCACATCCAAGGACAGAGAGCTCAATTGTTTTCTAAATAAAGACGCTACCATTAATGGTGTCTAATAAGCATGCATAGAGTCCATAAAATTGCTCAAATCAGTTTTTAACAGACACCATTTCTTAATGATCACATATTCTTGTAACAGGCACTTATGCAGTTCCTTCAACCGTGCAATGTGCTTATCTGCTGTCAACTTTTGAACATGTTTGGACATCACACTTCCCAGTTCCATCAACCATTCATCCCTCTGACTCTTTAGCTTAAAAAGCAGGCTAAAGGGCTGTCCCAATTACAACTGCAGCTTCCTTCATGATTAAGACCTGCACTTAACCAAAACCCACCAAACACCAAGTCTCCAAGATGGATTTTAGGCCACCAGAAACCCAAATAAATACAATTTAAATCTCATCATAAGTGATGTACAAGCACATTTAGTTTTACCTGTCTAACATTTTTGTGCTGGCTCGTTCAAGCTTTTCCAAAATCTGAGGAAGTTGTGTATCATCATCACAGGATCCTCCCCAACCAAGGACACGAGCAAGGTCATTTCCAGTACCAAGAGGTAACACTCCCAACTGACACTGAAACACAACACAGGAACAAATCTACTATTGAAAACTAGAAAGAAAATACAAGTGGTTACAAATGCATGTTATCTCAATCAACAAATGTTACTTTCATAGATGATGTCTAAAGCCTGAAAGTCAAATTGTGCTATTCTGCTACAATTCATCCTGTTTATAACCATGAAAACCTTCATTAAACAGTAACTATTGAGTTTACCCCATACACAGAGATACACCAAATAACCAAGCCAAGGAAAAGGTAAGCACACAAAATTAAGCCTAGTCAGTCTAGGAGAGGAAAGTAAATATGCACACTTGCCTGCTTGTGCAAGCTGAGCTTATCAATTTCTGACAAGACCCAACCCACGCTTCCATCGCCACCACACACAAGGATCCTGAAGTTGTCAAACTTCTGAAATAATCGCAAACTGCAGAGAAAATGCTGAGCTAGTTACATCCATTAGCAAGACAGCAGTGACATTCATTAGCAATTGTTACAAGAAAATATTATGCACAGCATTTTTATGATCCTTTTATTGTGGGGTATGGGGATACAACCATCTACCTAATTAACCTATCTGCAGCCCATCTGTCACTGTATATTCCACTTATATTGACATTTCTGATAAATAACATGCCAAGTTATTCTTTAAAAAAATCTCTTGATATTGTTTTCAGGATTTTATAAATCCAATTTTATTGATTTTATTAATATTTTTTAAAAAATTAAAAATTAAGTGATTAAATTGCAACTGCTCCATGCTTCTCACTTCAGCCAGAAGCATAATTCATCACTGGGGATTTTTCACAAGAAAAGGTAAAGACAGAATGACAGGATGTGCTCCACAATACAAGTGGGCTTTTGTCAGCAGGGGGCTAACTAAATGTAAGGACCATTGAGAGCAATTCTTAAACATAAGGTGTTCACAAAAATACAAGAAAAAAATAATACAAGTATTTCATATTATATCCTTAAAGCCAAATGCTGCATTGCTACCTATTGGTCTTCCTCCTATTCTCTGACTTTAACACCTCCAGAATATAACATTTGGACAGTACAGAAAAGGAGGACAAGAGAGACAGAAAATGCAGAAAGGTGAGACACAGAAGAAACAGGAATGAGATGTGAAGAAACAGCCAAGAGGTAAAAACAGCAGGGACTTTAAAAACAAATAAATAATAAAAATTAAAAACTGGAAATATGAACTCTTAAAATATTAAAACCAAAGATATTTATTTTTAATGCATGTTATTTTCCAGAATATGAATAATTTCTGAACCATTTCTAAAAGGAAACATTTTTGAAGCATTTGTATGTTTTCTAGAGAAAATAATGTCACTTGAATACGATGGGCGCATACCTATTCAGAACAAAAGAAGCGGATATTTAAGAGGAAAAAATGTTGATACCAGAGCAATTTATCTTATCCTGAGAAAAAGGAGAAAACCCCTAGAAATACACTGTCTCATAGAATGCACCTCTGTTTTTTAGATCAGCTAGAAAGAAAGAAGTGCGACGTGATGTGACGGATAACTGCTAAATTATTCCTCTCCTTGGAAACTCTGGGAGATGTACTTAAAGAACCCAACATGAACTGCAATTTCTGTGCAAAATCAAAATGAGCCACCTCAACCATGCTAGAGCTATATGTAGGAAGAGAACTTACAAACATGTTTTTCAGACTGTCTCCTTTCAAAGACTGTCTAATCAATTAAGACAAATGTTATATGTCATTATAATTACACATACAAAATGCTAGCTAAAAGTGACTTAGATTCAACTCAAATTATCAGGGTTATAATGAAAAGAATATTACAATTCAAAGAGTTGTATGACATATGACATGTCCATAACACACAGTATCAATTAGTATAATCCACAGCTGTAATTGATTATATTTGTATTATTTATGCACTGCTTGAATTGAATTTTTGTGGATTTGTTTCATCTACTTTTTATCATTAAATATAATTCTTTGTCTTCAAGAGTACAAAAATTAGTGCTTCTAGTTGCTGTAACTGAAACTATTAGGCCATTTAACCACATCACTATATCTGAGTGTGAATTCAGTTAGGCAACAGAAATATAGGCACGAATTAATCTTCATGAATGTGCAAAGATGCTTGAGTTGTGGCTACCACTATGCGAATTCCAACACTACCTCTCCAACAATCAATCCTTAGATTTTGGGGAGAAATTCCTGGTGATTTTAATTGTGTTCTTGCTCCAAATTCTGTGGGATGGTCATTTTCTTGACTATTTGCATATGTTGCATAAACTATATTTTGGATATGGCTTTCATATGAAAAATTTTTCATGTACTTGTTCATTACCCACTGCAGACCCCTTCTACTGACATTTGTCTTCAGAATTTTAAAAGATACAGAGCACATTTGGACAATAGTTTTATTCCACAGCTACATAAAAGGTCAGAGGAATATCAGAATTATGCATGTGAAATGGAAGAAAAGCACCTGGGCAACTGTGCATAGAGCCAAAATCAAAGTTCCTGTGATACAGGAAAACATCTGAACATTTATAACAGTTTTGAGCCTTACCAGATTACAGAAGTCAAAGCTAGCCAAGAGCTTTTGGGTTTGAATTTTCGAGCTTTTCTAGAAGGAAAATGTTATCCAACAACCCCTTCAAGCACCAGAATTTATTTTGAAATTCTGCTGTCTCTTAGATTTTAATTAGGAAGTCAGAGTAGATATTGGTGGTAGAATTATAGTAACAAGGGGATATAACACTATAAAAAACAAGGGGAACATAACACTACACTTTGCACCTAATTCCCTTGTGGAAAGGCTTGCTCAAGATTTCCAAGGTCATTACCCTAAGTGAGGTCCTCCATTCATTAAATCGAAGACCTGAGCTGGATTTAACGACTGTTTGAATCGACGAAGAAACTTTACTCCCTGATTGTCTCCACTCTTTGAGTTAACAAAAACTAAAAGAGGACTGGCACAGGATGGCGGGCATGTGGCTTTCCAGAAACCTGTAAACATAGTTAGAAAGAATGAAATAAATAAGGTTTCCTAATATGAACAACACAAAAAGAAATCATGGGAAAGAGGAAGATAAGGATGAAGGACAAAAAGAGTACATTTTATCATGCATAATGTAAATGCTAAACTGAGTATTAGTCCTGCAAGGAAAGCATAATTGCACCAAGATTTACTAGCCTTTTTTTTCCTTTTTGTTCTGGTATTTTCAGTGCCTAGATTTAGTAAAATCCTGAAGACAATAGCTTTATTATTTTTCAACTGCTATTAACCTTTTAGAATACTTCTTAAATCTCATCTTCACAGGTTATCACATAATTGAATATATATTTTAGTTACAAGTGTTTGGTTTTCAATCTTCTTTTGCTTTAATTTTACTGGGTTGAACTGGATCATTCATGTCTGAACTTTTTAAGAGCACTCACAGATTTTAAAAGTTACTTGTACTCAGTTCCTCCCAGGAGGAGAGACTTCATGTAAGAGCCTTTTTTCAGACTGAGGTTACACTATAAAGTATAACAGAATCACTGAACAACAGAAGACCTTCACCTGTGTTTCAAAGCTTATTAAAGACAGTGCAGGTCTTAACTAATTACAGCAGGCTCTCTACAAAGTCCTTAGTCAGAAGCACTAATGTGACACTGTTGTTGCTAACATGACCATCCATGGAGGTAATGGTTTCCCAGCAACACTTCAAAATCAGACATCACATGTATAGGCTTTGACATTTGTCTCCGGCAGTATTAAAATTATTATGTTGTTTTCAATTACTAAAAAAAATACTAAAGCTACAAATAAAAAATTTCATTAAGGGATGCTAATTTAATTCCACATTATAATAATGTCTAATTTCAAGTAAGGTTTGATTAATTAATTTAAATGCCAAGAAAACTAACTTCACATATTGAATAATCTTCCTGGCATGAGTAATAAATGACAGCATGATGTCTAAGACACCACAAACCAAATAAATAGAGTGAATATCTACAGCATTCAAATAACTTTTACTAACTTCATGTAAAAAAATTCATTGAATTCCATTCAAGTTGTTGGTCTACTTTGCCATCAACACAAACTATAAAATTAAAGCAGTTAAGATTTTGTGGTATTTCTTTTTTAAATCCACTCTCTGCCTTGAAATGCAGTCTCCCACTGTTGATGTGTCTCTATCCTGAACCACCAAAAAGCATCTCTGAGTTTTGAGCATTTTCTGGGTTTTTATCTGTGCACTGCAGGATTTTTACACTGCTTGTATTTAAAAAAATAAATTAGAGAAGCTATGGAAGCAATTCCTCTGTTAAGCCTGGTAAAGTTGTTGGATCTGAGCTGTTCAGCTAGCTTATCTCTGCATAACACAAAATTACCCAAAATTTGAGAACTCACAGAAGGAGTGGTGTATGCCAGGCAGGCATCAGCCCACTTCATCTGAGGACTCTGATCATTCACTCAAAATGTTTGTAAGGGTCATAAGTAAAATGGCAGAAAATTTCTGCTGGGGCAACTTTAAAAAAATACGACAATATAATAATTCTCTAAAAATTTACACAAAAAATTATACTTCTCTCTAAATTTGCAGAGTGCATTCACCTGCTCAGCAGAAGGATTTTTAGCCTTGTTAATTTGCATGGATCTCAACAGGCACTGGAAGTCCAGAGGTATCACTGAACACACTACAGTACTACGTACCATCAGAGTCTATACTGTTTAGTGCTGTTGGAGGGATGATCGATACCTTACATTGGCCAAGTGGACATTTTCGAGGATACAGATCTTTACAGGCCGTGTGAACCTACAAAAGAAACAAAAAATTGTTTTCCTTCAGCAGAATTTTGAGGTGAAAATACAACTGATACTATGTTATCTAGCAAAAATGGACTCATATAAACATTTAGGCGTGGAGTGAAAAGGAGTGAACCGAGGGAAAAAACCCAAATGTTCAACCACAGAGCCTTGTCACTATTTCAAGAAAACATTATTTTGGAGAACTTCATCTTCAGCTTCCCCTATAGCAGATAAGAATTATCCTTTCAATGGAATCACTTGCCCCATCCCAAAGTTGGGCCCAATAAACTCCATATTGTAAAGGTCTCTTCCACAGATATTGGAAAGAAAGGCACATGCAGAGGTGGCTGCATTTCACCTAAATTTCAAGCCAGCTCTGGAGATGCCAATCATTTCCTGCTGCTCACACACAGAGCCTTGGACACTTATATGCCACAAGCTTCAACAATAAATAAACTTTTGACTCGCATAAGAAACACATCTTTTTAGACAAGTTGATAAAATTAAGAGAAAACTATATATTAGGGAAAGAGTGAGTTAGAGAATTTCAATCAGCAACCTACAGATTGCCCTGAAGAAGAGAAAGTCAAGATTTTGCAGTAATAAACAAGTTACTCCATTAATATTAATATATATTAATATAACGTATTACTAAAATATTAATAGGGGAATAGCTACTATAAAAAATACAAGAAAGTAACATATGATTATTAGGTGTAAGGAGCAGGCACCTGGACATTCAGTTTACAGCTAGAAGTAAGCAGAGAAAACACATTGCATACCTATTAAAGAAAAGCTGCATCTGTGGGTGTATTAAGAATTAACTGTGCAAGTAGGACAGTCATCAGAAGTTCTGAATGCTTGAGAGAGCTCAGTTTGCAGAAGCTGCCTGCTCCTATTTAATCCAAATGCTGGTTGTGAAATGACAAAACAAAAATAATGGCAAGCAATAAAGCTGTCAAACTGCGAGATGCTTGGATGTGGTTCAGCACACCTACCATAGCTTTACACCAAAGGCACTTCCAATCTTGCAGGCGTAGAACACTGCCACAAGTCTTGTCGCAGACTGCGCATTTGGCACTGACGGGCAGGTTTCCCTCTAACCACTGGTGAGGCATAGCTATCTGTGGAGAAGGAGTCATTAGAGTTAAATACCCAGAAAGAGAAATTAAAGGCTTTTGTCTCTCAAATATAGGTGGATTCAAACTATTTCTCGCAGCTGTGCCCTTTCATCAAAGAAGCAGGAATGCTGGTCAGCCAGGATAAGGGATACTGATGCTCAGAAGGCAACAGCAATGAATGGACCACTCCACATGCTAGGAAGAAAACATGACACCTGAAGAAAGGAGACATGTCTCACTCATGGCAGTGACTAACCATAACACAACGGGGCAGTTAAGTCCAGAGGCTCCATCATACAAACAAGTTCCCACTCGGGTATGCTGACTACATGACATCAACCAATAAAAAATACCTAAAATTCATAAAAATAGGCAGAACAGCAGAATTCCTCTGTTGCTTCACTTACCCACTCACCATGGCTGGTTAAGTCACAGCTCTATAAAGCAGTCCCAAATGCAGTGCAAACCTTTACTCAGTGCACTCTTTGTCCCATTAATACCATGGGCAACTCAGGACACTCAGGTGTTCAACTTAGTACCAGCCTTCTAGGAAGAAGCTTCACACCCGTGGTTCATACACAGCTGTGTTTGTAAAAATAGTCCATTTATCACAATCAACCTCTCAAAAGCTTTTTTTGTTTCTCCTGCTATTTTTGAAATTCCTGCTTTCATCGCCAAAAACCCCTCCCAATTCAGTGAATTCCAAACGGCCCTCCTGGGGAATTGCTCCAGGTGAAGAGGACAAAAAATAGATTGCCAAAACAGCATGGTAACAGTGTAAAAAACCACCTGTGTTTAAGAGCAGTAGGAACTTCTGGGAGCAATTCTCCAGCTGCAGAGTTTTTCCACATGTGGCCTCTAAAACCTTGTAATACATCTGCAATCTAGTGCCCGCAGTTGTGGACTTGTCTTGTGATTTAGGAATACAACTTTTGCTCTAAATACCATGTTAATCCTTGAACAGTGTTCAGGGAAATAGCCACCTGCCATTAATTTCAATGGGTCACATGGCAATATTTCTGTGGTTGGGCTTTTTTTTTCCCGAAAAAAGAAACAGTTTTGGAAAATAATGTAAATATGAATAGTACTTACACCATCTTCATCTTCAATGATATCTTTTCCAATTGAGGCTAATGTAGTCCATTTGCAGTTATTTGTTGCTCGGACAGCACATCTTTTATGTGCTTTAAACTTACACACTGCAAGACACAGATAAACATATATATCCTGTCGTATTTCCTGTATTTCTGTGATACAATTAAATTTTAAAAATTTAAACACAGACATCCCATAAAATAGCCAAGTTCATGTCACTTAGTGTTGCATACATGACACAAAACAACTAAAAGAACAATTTAAAAGAGAAAGTTCATAATAACTCCAGCTTTAAGAACTGGGTTTAACTGCTTAGCTGTAGCCCATGCTAAGTGTGCCCTGAAATCCACATCAGTCCCCGTTTTTTCAGGTGCAAGGTACAATAAATGTGAAACTATGGGTTTGCCTTTTCCAATCCTCCTGCAACAAGACTCAGATATCCGATTTAAATTTTCAGGAAGTCATGGGAGAGAGTTTTACAAAAGTATTTCAAATCAGGAGCTCTGTTTCTCTGCCCAAAAGATGCCTTTGGGGCACCATGCTGGGCCTATTTTTCTAAGAACATGAGAAAGTGAAGGGTTTACATGGTGATATTTTTATTCAGGATACGGGCATTACAAATTTTTCCAAGAGCCTATATCAAATCAGGAAGAACCTTACTTTTTACTGCACTCTTTATTAGACATCTGCTAATTGGAATACCCAGCACAAGTGTGTAGTTAGGCAGACATTCTGACAACTTAATAATTATTTGAATTTTGTTCAACTTAATTAATATGCCTAGGTAATGATACCATATTAGACCAAACAGACTGACGCACCCAAACTGTCGGTATTTCTTCTACTGGAAGTGCATGATGTAATTCTATTTAGAGTGCATTATATAAATTATTTTGGCAAAGACCATTAAAGGTTTATGAGAACTAGCCAAAAGATCAGAAGTAGTAGCCTCTGTTCAAACAAATATTTGACAGGAAATTATCAAGGCTTTGGCCCATTGCTTATCTACCATTAAAAAACATTAAGCCATGGTACAAAATGTCTTGTGAATAATAAATTTCCCATTTTAATTCCACTGATCCATTGCCAGATCAATTTAAAAAGTGAATTGGGACTATGTAAGCAACATCTGAGTTTGAGAGCAAACCTCACTTCTGGGAGATGTGTGAAAGTAAGTGCTCAGCTCTCACTTTGTTATTTTCTAGAAAGAAAGAAAAGGAAAGAAAACAAAGTTTCATTGCTTTTACAGGAACTCCCCCAGTCATTTCAAAAGTAGAATTCCTATAATCATAGAATTATTTGGGTTGAAAGAGACATTTAAAGATCATTTCGTTCCACCCTCCCCTGCTGTGAACTGGGACATCTTTTACTAAACCAGGTTGCTCAGAGCTCCATCCAGCCTGGCCTTGAACACTTTCAGGGATGGAGAGTTCACAACTTCTCTGGGTAACCAGTGTGTCACCATCATCAGAGTAAAGAATTTTTTCCTGCTATCTAATCTCAAACCACTCTCAATTTGAAGCCATTTCCCCCTGTCCTGTCCCTACTTGTCATTGTAAAAAGTCTCCCTCGATCTTTCTTGCAGGCTCCCTCCAGGTACTGGAAGGCTGCAATTACATCACCCAGAAGCCTTCTTATTTCCAGGCTGAACAATCCCAACTCTCTCAGCCTTTCCTCACTGGAGAGGTGCTCCAGCCCTCTGATATCTCCATGGTCTTCCTACGGACTCACTCAAATAGGTCAATGACCCCCAACTTAAGAAAGGCATGGACCCACTGGAGCAAGACCAGCACAGACACAAAGCATGCAAATATCCCATAACTGTCAACTAACAGGGTAGACTCACTTTTTCTAAACAACTCAGCATCACTCTCTGTGTTTGCCAACCTAAGCTGGTTCCAATCATCTAATGAAGCCAGCTCACAGAAGCACAGAAATAAAGACTGTATTTTCAAGTGATGGACCATGAGCAGTTTTCACCATTTGAACATTTCAGAGAACACATGCCACTGAATTCAGCTCCCTACTCATAAATTATAAGCGTTTGATCTTGCTTTGCCACACAGATCAAAATACAACAAATCAGGGATGAGGGGAATAGAAAATTACAAATTACAAAGTAATAGGATGTACAAACCCTACTGAGATATGATTGAACTTGATCTTAGGAACCCTGTATTCAGCTTCTTTCTCAACAAGGCAAGGAGAAAATCAATCCCAGGCTCTGAAGAACTGCAGAAAGCCACTCTATAGATGGCAAGTGACAGGTAATGTTTGCTTTTTAAGTATTGTAAATAACCTACCAACCAAATCTCAGATCAGACTCTTTGGGTTACACCCCCTGCAACCTCAGTATCATGAGGTTATGTTATAACCTCATAACTAACATAACTAACAAGTTATGTTAGTCTGAACATTAAATACCACCAGCAACAATAACCTTAAGACACAGATCTAACTTGCAAGCAAAGACAAGAAAATTGTAATCAAACCTCAATATTAGTTACCACTATGACCTAACTTCTTTTGTCTCAGATTACACTGAATCCCATTCATGAATCAGTCTGATATCTGAAATCTTTCGGAAAACATGGAGACAGATGGCTAGACATCAGCTGCCATTACTTCACCAATAAAAGCTAAAATATGAGAAAAGTCCAGTTACTCAGGAAACCTAACATTGCAATATAGTTTGTGAATGCAGGTGTGTAGTTGTTGGTTGTATGACCATACACTTTTATAGAAGAGGTACCTCAGTCACTGCATTCTATGAATGGTTCTCAACAGTATGGGGTTGCGCCATACTATGCTTCATAATAATTTTCAACAGGCATTTGCCTTATTGACTGAAAGCTAATGCAATACTGCCTTTTAGCCATCAATATTAATTTCTCATCAATATTAATTTTTAATTTTTAAAAATATTGTTGTTGTTGTTACACCCAGTAATACTACTACTACTACAATGAAGACTTTTTTGCAATACGGTATATCTTCAAAGCATCAGGGACTTCAGAACAGCTCCAACTGATTTTTGCACTTATAGAAAACAGCACTTCTGTGATACAAGTTGCAGCTTATAAACAATGCACAACTACTGATTTGATCAAAAATCTTATTTAAATGTTTTCCCCAGCATCACAGAAGGGTACATATGATATAAAGTCACAGAATAGTTTGCTACTACTCCATTCTTAGACAACAAACATCCCTTCCCTTTTTTGCTGCCTCATTCACTATTCACTCTCCAGACTGTGCAGAGAATGTGTTAAAAGTATCAGAGACAATGACTGTGCAAGTAGCGCCTGTACAATTCCCTGGGCAATGGGTAAGAACAACAGGGTTTTGTGGACAAAACCCCACAATCATAATGGAAAAAGACAAAGTGCACAAAGTGCATTTGCAGAGGTAATTTAATCCCAGTATTTTCTTACTGCTTGACTTCATCATCCTAAAGTGTTCTCACAACATTGTTCATTTGTCACAGGAGAATGCAGTTTAAGAGAGAGGTTTCTCACACTTATTAGCTTTACTTGATATTCAACAACCAAGATTCATGATAAACAAAATGCTACATGAAAAAAATAAATTTCTGAGACTAATCATAAAGGCAGTGATCCACTGGCAATGACTTAGATAGAAATGCAGTATTGGTAAAAAGTAACTGAGGTTAAGAGAGCTCTGGAAGAGTTTTTGTAGATAATGATATATCGTTCTTTAAGCTTCTTTGCCTAAACATTCCATATTGAAGCTAAAGTCTGAGGAGCATAAAAACCAAAACCGTTTCTTGGTTGAGCTAGTTTGGAATAGTTTCTAAAGCAAGGCACAGAGATCATAATTACTCTATCCTATTAAAGACTGGATGAACAATGCAGTGATCAGTCTTTTAGCCAGAGCAATGCAACACACAGACAATACTGGAAGAGTAGCTTATCTTTTGAGAAGACACAAAAGAAAGAACCTGTGGGAAGAACAGCACTGCATCTCAAAGGAGAGTCTGATTAATTTTTCTTAGAAGTCAATTGTTTGTTGAGCAGCAGCAAGAACAAAGTCTGGTTTGTTATAACTTACATCTTCAGATTGATATACTTATCAATTCTTTCACTTCTAAAAAGGTGCAAGTTCACACTAGTCTTTTACCTAGCAAAGACATTGATATACCATCTTTTTCTACACTGATTTCCACAAGACTTAGGGTATCTTCAGGGTGGCCTGCAATTAATTTGGCCAACCTTTGCCAAAGGCTACTGGGATAGAAGGTGCTCTGAAGCAAAAAGTCACCCATCATCTCCCAAAGAAATGCAGCTTGATTTGTGGTCAGACATAAAAAACCCAGCTGTGCAGGGCTGCTGGAAAACAGCACAGAATTTTTAAGAGAATAAAATATTACAGAACAACTAAACTATCAAAAAGTGCAAGATATCAGCAATTTGGTTTATTTTTACCTATAGCTAAGAGTCAAGAATCAGACCCCAAAGACTCTAAGCTACTTTCAAGACAACTTGGTGTGCCAGTAGCCCAAACCACTAACAGGAGGAGGAGCTCAGTTAGCTCTTGAAAGAGCTTCTCATGCTTTTCAATAGAAGGCATAATAGAGTAGCCTGGGATCAATGACCACACAAATAATTGAATTTAGTATAGATATAAATGGATTCCCAGTATAAAGCAGTGCTGGAGGTTTGATAAGCCAGGCATGAATATTTAAACAGGTTTTTAAAATTATGTAATGGGAAAAAGCAGCACAGAACAAGTCTGGGGAATTTTAAGACTCCAATCTTCCCAGATTGTCCTCTCAAATCAAATAGACTGTGAATACAGGTAAGTTAAAGAAAAAAAATAGATGATTAAATGCATTAGAAGTGTGCACAGCAGAAGCAAGTATCAAACAAAAATGCAGTTTTTAGGAGAAGAAATTAAGGATAATGGATTTTAACATGTATACATAATTGCAGAGAAAGTATAAAGTACCAGAGTAAAATAGTCAAATTATTTAGATTAGATATATAACTAAAGATCTTATTTTAGTTAAAAAAATAAGAAAATAGATATAAAATATATTTTATTTTATTAAAAAAAAAAGAAGAAAATAGATATAAAATAGAAGCTAAGAAGTAAGAGGAGAAAAACATTAACAGACTAAAGAATATCACAGTATCTACATGTAAAACATTCTAGGTCATACATGATTATGAAATGTGGAACAGTGAAAGGAAATCCAAATCACTTTCACAAGCTAATTGTAAAAACTGTCATCAGAACTGTGGATAAATGTAGCATTAGTTTGTCATAAATTATACAGAAAGCTGACAAACTCCAAACCTGGAAATTATGGGAACTTCCCTAATGTAAAGTTAATGCCAACACTCTGTATATTAAAAACATATTTAGATGCAAAATTAGACACTGAAAAGTCTAATAAAATGGTGATCTACAGACATTAACACAGATAATCTTATAGTAGTAATTCTTGCTAAACATCCTTTTTAAAAATAGCTATAATACTAACTTAGGAATAGATAAATGCTTTATGAAAGTCCTTTCCTTTGCCTGTGCAAATATAGCTGTATTTGTACACAGAGGCAATACAACTGCATTTTAGTTAAGCACATGATACTTCCATCTGCCAATATCAGACATTGGGAATACCATAATTGCCTTTAAACTGTCCAAAGGACTTACACACAGAGGAAAACATACGCCAGAGAAGCTGGAAGTAACCAAGCTACTTCTAATTTCTACAAAACGGATTTGTCCTGTTCCTTGGCAACTGCACCATTAGCTACATTAAAAGCATGGACAATTCAGGACAGTGGGTTAATGTTTCCTTTGTAAGATTTCCTTAATACATGTTATTATCCTCAAGTATTGTAACGGCATCAATAACAGAAATGCATTTGCAGTTGGGTTACATTCATCCAAAGAAATCAAATTATGAGTGGTGTAACTGTAACTCTTTCCTGGGCAGTCAGCTATTTTAGTAATTAAATATCTCTATGTTTCATATATATCATAAGGTCACATGATGCTTTATTTTCTGCTGGCTCCTAAAACAAGCAGACTTGTTACCACTTTTCCACAGAACTTGCAGGAAAAAATAAATAAGCTGTTTTAGGTATATTATAATTAATTTGTTCATTAAATATTATTTTTTTCAGCTAAATGCTGAAGACTTAGCCACACTTCCTTTTTCTTTGTGCTGGATTTCCCCCACTGAGCCATCATTGCAGTCAACTACATCTCTAGTCCCTCACAGAATGAGAGAATTTTTTAAACAGTAAATCACTGTGTTCTGCAGGATCAGGCAGCAGCAATAGAGCAAATAAGAATTGGAGGGGAAGGGTCATAATACTTTGTTCAATGTTAAGAATGTTTTTAGATTTGGGGCAGAAAATACCATCATGATTTTTTTTTTTTCTGAGAAGTGCTGATTCTGCAAACCAGTCAGACTATTTTGTTCCACACTTTTGATGCACAAATCAAATAAATCCTATCTTTTCTCGCAAACCCTCTCCCCTTTACACCCCAAACTGATTGCTGCAACAGAAAGAAGTGTTCTATTGAAAAAGGCACCTGGAGCAGCAGGAAGGTGAGGCAGATCATTAGCAGTCCCTCTGCCCAGAGGAGGGTCACTCTCATGTTAAGATTTCTCCCTTCAGGCTCTTTTGTTACTCATTATTGTCAGGATCATTACTCATACCGAACTTGCAGCCATCTGTCTACACACACAGCATGATAACCAAGGGGAAGCATTATTTTACCTTCACAAGACAGGCCGTGAGAAGTGACTCCAGAGAGGCTCTCTCTGCACACGTTACAGAAGGTAGGTCGGGCGTGGGAGCAGGCGTACCAGTTATGCATCCCTGAGAAATGTTCCACATTAAACTGTGCGGTCTAGTAAAGGAGAAGTTAAGACAAATTTGCAAGTACAGAACACAGCTACGGTGACTGACATTACTCATGGTTCCGTATTACGGTGGACAACAGTGAAACGCTCACCAAAAGGATTTTCCAAAGGGTATTTAGCCTGCTCTTGCTCCAAAATTCTAAACCAAAGTGTGATAATAAGCTCATATTTTGCTAGTGAAGTTCTCAACATGAAGCTTCACTCTGACATTAGACACACTTTTCACACTAAGGAGGGTGAATACTCCAGTTCTGTGTCCTGTAGCTTGATTTGTTGAGCTAGAACAGGTTGCACCAAGAGGGATGTCAGCTTACCTCATAGTGTTCTCTGGACTGAACAGACTTCAGAGAGCTTATCCAGTCCTCCATTTCTTTTCTGTTCTCAGCACACAATATTAGCCTCCTAAATGGAGTGATTATCTGAAAAAGACAACACATCCTGATTAATCCAGATGGAAAAAATCATGATAGACTATGCTATTTAATATACTCTTCCCTGTGAGATGATGCAAAAGGATGACATGCCCTACAAGGCAAGATACTAAACAGTTAAAAATATTTTCTTTAATGCCCTACCAACAACAAAATAGTTTGTTTTTCCTTGTACAATTCCCAAGATTTAAATCAGGCTTTGGTACAGGTCTCTGAAATCTACATTGATCATTACCCCTTCTCAGCTCCTCATGCACTGAGATTTAAATGCTCAAATGGCAGGCACTGAAATGCTAAAACAACCATTCTGGAAATTACTAATT